>NC_060280.1:13255454-13442954 GCF_021613505.1 Equus quagga
GATTATGGACCTGACTTGTAAGCCGTGGAAGGTTATGAGTGGAGGCAACTGGCTGAGATTGTGTGTGAAATTGGTAACCTTCTATTGCCCTCAAGGTTTTTTTGGCGCAGGCTCCAGTGCCCTGTGGACCCAGGAGGCATCCCCTAGGAGGTGCTCAGCCTCAGCCAAACATGGCCAGTGATTTTTTAGTGACTGGAGGAATGCCTGGAACGTAATAGCACTCAGTAGATACTGTTAAAGGAAAGAATGCTTGGACAACTTGTTTTGTTTTATATGTTAAACAATATTATGTACCAAGTGTTATCTCATTTAAGTCTTATCTTAACCCTGGGAGGTATGTATTATCATTTCCAATTTATGAATGAGGAAACTGAGACTCAGGAATTGTGTAATTTTAAGGTGACATTACTAAAACATGATGGTCAGGATTTGAATCTATCAGTATAACCGCTACATTATACTGTGGAATTATCACCTCTGTTGTCCTAGATAATGTTCTTTTATTAATGGAGCCTAAATTTTAATGGAAGACACATCACACTGTTGACTCATTAATCTTACTGCCAACTAAAACTCACAAGCCTTTTAGTTACCATTTGTCTCTCATCCATCCTATACTTGGGCTGCTGGCTTTTTTTGGAGCTGAGTGCAGGAGCTTGCATTTATTCTAGATAGATTTTCTCTAGTTAGATTCATTTGATCTTTTCTTTGTTAGATCTTTTGATTTAGTATGATTTTAAAATTTCAAGTAGTTGGCATTCTTTGATAAAATATTTTTTTATTCCTTAGTTTCGTTAACATTCTGTAAAACATATTGATAGATTTTCTAGTGCTTAACTATACTTGGATTCCTCAAATAATCTACTTAGTTACAATATATGTTTATGCATATATGTATATTTATACTGGTGAAATTTAATTTTGTATATATGAATTAAATCTATGATTCATTTATTTTGGTGCTATCTTTATAGAGTTTTGATAATAGGGTCATGCCAGCTTCATAAAATGAATTGGGAGCTTTCCATTTTTGTATGCTCTGGAAGCATAGGAATTGTCTGTTGTCTGTTGCCATCTTTGCCTATTAGAGAGCATAGGAATCGTCAGTTCTTTAAAAGTTAAAAAAACTTACCGGCAAAAATGTTTGATCTTCACACTTTTAAAAGAGATAGCTATTTAACAGTATTTTATAGGCCGGTTCATATTTTCTACCCTTTCTTGAGTCAGTTTTGCTAATTTATATTTTGCAGGAAAATAATCCATTTTCTCTAGATTTTAAAAATATATTTGTGTAAAGTTGACATGATATTCTCTTATTTTTAGTATCTGTGGTTATATTCTCTTTCTTATTCTTTATATTTTTTATTTTTGTTAAGATCTTTTTGGATCCTGATTCTGTCATTTAATATATTATTAGAAACTTTGTTGAGCATACTAGCATTTAGTCCATATTTATTCATATGTCCACAAGGCTTAATTAATTAAATAAAATTCAACAAACATTTATTAAGTGTCTTCTATATGCTAGATAGATGCTATAGGTACAAAGGGCTGTTAAAACAGTGTCCTACTATAAGAAACTTAGAGTATAACAAGGATATTGAGACTGTTTATCAAATGGCATGTTGAGATTCAGATACACTCATGCACTACATAACCACATTTTGGTCAACCACAGACCGCATATACGATGGTAGTCCCTTATACTTAGTACCATGTAACCTAGATATGTTGTAGGCTATACCATCTAAGTTTGTCTAAGTACTGTAGGGGAGGGAGACATTTTCCTCTACCTTTCTAAAGGTTCTTCTGGTTGGTCTAAGAATTAAATTGACATGAGACAGATTAGCAGGAGAAAAACAAGGAAAAGTTTAATAATGTGTATACATGGGAGAAACCCAGGAAAACCCAGTAACTCCCCAAAATGCTTGAAGCCTTCACCTTAAATATCATCCTCAACTGAAGTGGGGGTGGGGAGAGTCAGGGACTTCAAAGGGGATGATGGCAATTCATAGGCTCGTGAAAAGGAGCAAACATTTGAAAAACAAGTGTTTGTTTGGCTACACAGAAACAGAAGAAGACAGAGGGGGAGCCCAACAGATAGGCTTTCCTTGGTTCCTCCCTGTCTACCACCTGCTTCACTTATGTTAAGGTGATAGCTCACTTCCTGAGACAGGTTTTTTTGTCTGAATTCTTTTAGGCAGATAAGGAGGAGATAAGAAAAATTTTCTGAGTCTTTTCTTTCTTAAAAATCATCGGCCTAAAATAATCCTCATGTTAAAGAGACACATTTTGTGGTGGCAAATTTTGTTCCCTTTCAGTACACTCTATGATGTTCACTCAAGGACGAAATCACCTAACCACGCATTTCTCAGAACATAAGTGACACATGACTGTACATTATTTCTAATGCATTGCTCATCTAGCAATAAATTACTTCTGACAAAGGAACAAAAGGGGTTAATATGACAGGACCTGTTCTTTGTGAACCTATATTTGGTCCTAATGATTACCTCTTGTCCTTGTAGGTGGTCAGTTATACATTCTAGAATCTTGTCCTGATAATTAAATTCATATAAGGAATGTGTTACTGGAACATATCTTCTCATTAATACAGATTCAATTGGGAAGATTTTAAGGGAATATTTTAACCATTCTAGAAATTTATATATTTTATTAGCTAGAAAAGTGCTTCTTAAATTGTAGTAGGCATACAAATCACCTGGGGATCTTATTAAAATGCAGATTTGGGTTCTGTAGGTCTGAGGTGAGGCATGAGATTCAGTATTTCTAACAAGCCCCCAGGTAATGTCATTGCTGCTTTTCCTCAGGGCTGCTGACTGGGACCACACTTTGAGGACAGAAGGATAATATGTATTCTATCTTATAGTCAGTAAGATATCAGCTTTCATAAAATTAACAAATAGAGCATTTAGGCTAAAATTGAGAAGGCTGACAGTGCCTCACTTGTTGACGAGGATGTAGAACAATGAAAACTCTCACACACTGCTGCTGGGAGGGTAAATTGTTATAACCGATTTTGAAAACTATTTGGTATTATATACTAAAGTTAAACATATTTCTATCTATGACAGCAATTCTACTCTTAAGTATATACCCAAGAAGAATGAGTACTTATGTCCACCAAAAGAAATGCATGAAATGTTCATAGCTGTTTTATTTGAAATAGCCACAAACTGGAAACCACCCAGATGTCCATCAACAGGAGAATGGATAAATAAATTGTGGTACATTTCTTCAATGGAATACTACACAGCAATAAAAACCTACTGATATTCATAACAACATGAATGAATCTCACAGACATTATATGGAAAATAGAGAAGTAGATTAAGGAGAGAAGTAGAGCTAGATAAAGAATAGAGGAGATGGAAGACAGAGTATGTGACGATTTATTAAATTCAAGAAGAGGCATAACTACTCTGCAGTGGTAGGAGTTAGAATGGTGGTTATCTCTGGGGGTGGGTTATTGATTGAGAAGAGACATGTGAGAACCTTCTAGGGTGCTGGGAATGTTTTATATTTTAGTCTGGTGGTTACATGGGAGAATACATATGTAAAAATTTATTGTGTGAATTCATTGACTGAACTTAAGATGAGTGCATTTTATTCTCTATATATTATACCTTAATAAAATTTTTATTTTAATAAAAGAAATAGAACATTAAAAGAAGTTATCTTTTGAATTCTAAACAGGGTTATATATTGTTTTAGCAGTGGAATTGACTTCCAAGGGAGTTGTTATGTGTTCACATTCATATTCATTTAGGGCATGAAAATATTGAAAAATTATTTAGAGGTAGTGAGTTAATGTAGCTAGCTGATTCCTTAAAATAACAAGTATACTTATTATTGTATTTTAAGATAATAGAATCATATCTCAAACACATTTTGGTTAAATCAGAACATTTCCATCTTTTGTTTTGAAGACAGAGGTGAAAATCTCAAGAAAACAAGCTCTCTCATCAGCTATTTTGGAAGTCAAAACAAAAAACATTAAATAGAGGTGGGATTTGTCTTTTTACTCTTCGAACCTTTCTTTTGATTAGTAACTTCCTGTTCTCCATGCAGATGCCTTAATACTCATGCTGTAATTCCTCACTGCCTAGGATTCCTCACTGTTTCTTATTCAGGACAGATCTTAAACCTTTTATCTCTATCTTTATTTCTCTAATATTTCTCCACACCCCTCCTTCTCCTCAGGAGTCATAGAGTTCTGTAGCCTTCAGACTTTTTGTAAGCGGTAAAACCCATTTTTCAAGGAAATTCTTATTTACAGAAATCTAGCAAAGATAAAAACTTTGAACGAAACCTTGACTGCTCAGATCCCTTCAACTCTCTTTTCAATTCTCCCTCTCAGCTTACTCTTTCCTCTTTGCCGCACAACAGCCTAAGGGTGGGATACAGTGGGGAGGAAAACAGTAAAATAGAATCTAGCCCAATATTTTCACTTTACAGCGGAGGAAGCTGAAGTATAGAAAGGGCTTCACAGCTGCTAGTGGTCAACTACTTCAGGCTGTCATAAAATTAGTCTCAATTGCCAAGTAGTAAAATTAAAATGTGGAAAAAAAGATTTAAAGAATGTTTACACGCAATTTGAACAATCAATATAGTGATTTCAAAAATCTACTTTTCAAGTTGTGTTCATAGATAAGTAGCCAAATTCAAAATTTCCTGTTACGAGGAAACAGTAGTCACATCTTAAATATAGTAATGTTATTTTTGACAAGGGTGCTAAGACAATTCTCTGAGAAAATATAGTCTTTTCAACAAATGGTGTTGGGAAAACTGGATATCCCCAGGCAAAAGAATGAAATTGGACTCCTGCCTCACACCTTATACAAAAATGAACTAAGAAATGAATCAAAGACCTAAATATAAGAAATGAAACTATAAAACTCAGAAGAAAACGTAGGAGTAACTCTTCATGACCTTGGATTAGGCAATGGTTTCTTAAGTATGACATCAAAGTCATGAGTAAAAAAACATAAGTTGGACTGCATCAAAATTAAAAACTTTTTTCTTTCAAAGGAAACCATCAAGAAAGTGAAAAGACAACCTATAGAATGGGTGTAAATATTTTCAAATCATATGTTGATAAGAGACTTGTATCCAAAATATATAAAGAACTCTTACAACTCAACAGTAAAAAGATAAATAACCCAATTTTTAAAAAGTGCAACAGATTTGAATGATATTTCTCCAAATAAGATTTACAAATGGCCAATAAACACATAAAAAGATGCTCAAGGTCATTAACCATCAGAGAAATGTAAATCAAAATCACAATGAGATATTACTTCTCACACACTAGAATGGCTATAATCATAAAAGCAGAAGCTAACAAATGTTAGTGAGGATGTGGAGAAATTGGAACCCTTATACATTGCTGGCAGGAATATAAAATGGTGCAGCCACTTCACAAAACACTTGATCAGTTTCTCAGTTAAATGTGTAATTACTGTATGACCCAGAAATTCCACTCCGAATAACTAAGACATGGTCCCTTTAGAAATAGGACATGTGACAAAGAAGGCTTTGATAACAAGAAGGAAAAATCATGAAAGATATAACAAATAATTAATATTGTGAAAAGCAATACATATTTAAATTATTTTTTTAGCATAATGAAGTATTTAAAAAGTTCTCAGTCATGTCCCTTTTGCTTACCAATTTAAGTGAGATAATGTACATTTTTATATGCTACATACATTTGAGAATAGAATTTGTATATATGTGAGATTGTGTTTTTACAACTAGGATATGTAAAAATAAATAAATTTGCTTCTTCAGTTCCTTTCTTTTTCCCTCCCTCCCTTCCTCCTTTCTCCTTTCTTTCATTTTAAAAGTTCATTTCCGTTTGTTGTTTATACTTGTGAAAATTTCCCTTTTAGTTTTTAAAGGTAGCTTTCTGATCTGTAATATCCTGGAGAAGCTATTAAATGGGGATAAAGACCTTTCGCATAGGAGAGTTGTAAGAAAATGTGAAGTAGAGTATATTCTAAATCTGAAAATCCCCAAGTCTTGCAATTCCTTTAACAATCCTCTATAGTTTTAGTTCTCTGCTTAGTATATTATTTCAAGAGGTATTAGGATTTTAAAAAGGATAATGTTTAATCGAAAGGAATGAAGCTCTAAAAGAAGAATATTAAACATTATTTTATGATATTACAGAAGACGTGTTTTATTACTTGGAGGTGACAGCATATTTTTTTGAGGCAGGGGATTTTTTTGTGTGTGTGCGTGAGGAAGATTGGTCCTGAGCTAACACCTATGCCGATCTTCCTGTATTTTATGTGGGATGCTGCCACAGTGTGGCTTGATGAGCTGCGGTAGGTCTGTGCCTGGGATCTGAACCTGCCAACCCCAGGCCACCAAAGCAGAGTGCATGAACTTAACCACTATGCCGCCGGGCTGGCCCAAGGCAGGGGATTTTATACCATGTAGGTATTGCTTGATTGGTCTGTGAATGAAGGTGATTTCAGTCCTTAACTAACTTTTAAAAATGAGCATGTGTGGGGCTGGCCCCGTGGCTGAGTGGTTAAGTTCACGCGCTCCGCTGCAGGTGGCCCAGTGTTTCGCTGGTTCGAATCCTGGGCTTGGACATGGCACTGCTCATCAAGCCACACTGAGGCAGTGTCCCACATGCCACAACTAGAAGGACCCACAACGAAGAATATACAACTGTGTACCGGGGGGGCTTTCGGGAGAAAAAGGGAAAAAAATAAAATCTTAAAAAAAAAAAACTGAGCATGTGTGTAGTTGTTTGTGGTTTTCAAAGAGCTTTTCTCGTGTGTTACTTCACTTATATTCACAATAACTCTGTGTGAAGTATATTCTTTCTTTTTTAAAAGTGAAATGTAAATATGAAAGGTGTATAAAATATAGTTGTATGTGTGTGTAATGAATACTTTTAAAGTGATTCCATGTAATCAACATGTAGGTAAAAAAGATAGAACACTGACATCATCCGAGAAGCCACTTGTGTCCCTTCCCAGTCATACCCCCATCCTCTCTCTTTGAGGTGAACACCATTCTGTATTTAAGATTAGTCAGTTCCTTTGCTTTATACTTTTACTGCTTATGACTGCATCTCTGAACAATATAGTTTGATTTTGCCTGTTTTTGTGCACTGTATAAGATCACGCAGAATCTATTTTTTTCTTTTTGAGGAAGATTAGCCCTGAGTTGACATCTGCCGCCAATCCTCCTCTTTTTGCTGGGGAAGACTGGCCCTGAGCTAACATCTGTGTCCATCTTCCTCTGTTTTATGTGGGATGCCTGCCACAGCATGGCTTTCCAAGTGGTGTGTAGGTCCGCACCTGGGATCTGAACTGGTGAACCCTGGGCCACTGAAGCATAACGTGCAAACTTAACTGCTGCACCACCGGCCGGCCCCTCAGAATCTATTTTTTATGTGTATTGCAGTTTTTGCTCAACATTTATCATCTTGAAATCCGAGTTCATGAATTTGATTTTTATTGTGTGAGTACCAGAGTTTATTTATCCTCGCTGTTATCAGTGAGCATTTAGACTATTTCCAGTTGCTCGTTATTATGAACAAAGCTGCTATGAACCTTTTTGTACATATATACATCCTTAGTGAACCTGTGCACAAGTTTCTCTAGGTTGTATATGCAGGAATGGAATTGTTGGGTCAGAGGATATGTCTATCTTCATCTTTACTAGATAATGCTAAACTCTTTTCTAAAGTGATTATTTATACTCCCACCAACAGTCTGTGAGCATTCCCATTGCTTGACGTCTTTGCCAACAGTTGATTTTTGCCAATCTGCTGGGTGAGTAGTAATATCTCATCACAGTTTTAGTTTGCATTCCTGATTACTAGTGATATTAAGCAAATTTAAAAAAGTTACTGATTAGGTAGATATCTTCTTTTGTGAAATGCCTGTTCAAGTCTTTTACCCATTTTTCTATTGGGTTATCTGTCTTTTTTTTCTTTTTTTAATGATTTTTAGTTTTCTATATATTCTTTATATGAATTCTTTCTCATTTATTTGTGTTGCAAATATCTTTTTCCACTCCTGGCTTGTCTTTTCACTCTCTTTATGTAACTGATGAACAGACATTCTTAATTTTAATATAGTTGAATATTTATTGACCTTTTCCTTTTTGGTTAATGCTTTTCCTGTGTTGGGTAAGAACTTCTTTTCTATCTGAGATCATGAAGATAATCTCTAATGACTTTCACCTTGGCCTTTAATCTACCTGCAGTTGTTTTGGGATATTGTTTGATATAGAAGTGTAGTTGTATTGTTTTTTCCTCTTAGAGGTATCCAGCTATTCCAGATAATTTATTAAAATCTATCTTTTCCTGACTGCTCTGCATGGTTACCTTTGTCATATATCAGATACCGATACAAACAAGGGTCTCATTTGTGATCCTTTGTTATGTTCTCTTGATGTATTTGTCTATCCTTGCACCCATGCTATCCTGACTTAATTATATTTGCTCTATGTCTGTTATCTTGTAGAGTAAGTTCTGCAACCTTGTTCTTATTTTTTCAAGAGTGTTTTGGTACTTCTTGGCTCTTTGCGTTTCCATATAAGTTTGAAATTAAACTAAGTTCCGCAAACAAAACCTGTTGGAATTTTTTATTCAGTTTGTATTTAATCAATGTCAATATTTAGGGAAATGATACCTATATGACATTGAATCTTCCAATCCATGAAGCTATTCTCTCTCTCCATTTGTTTTAGTCCTCTTTAAAGTCTCCCAATAAAGTTTATGAATTTTTCCTTACAGGTCTTCTACAACATGAATATTAAGAAAACTAAATAACTTTTCAAGACAATAGTAACAGAGAACTTGGAAAGTTAATTGTTAAATAAATAGTACAAACAAGAAATTGCTTTATGGATCCAGAAGTAAAACAGATATGCCTTAAAGTTTCATAGTAGATGGCACTAAAAGAAATTTTTGGTCAGATATTAGTGTTACCTTGGTTCCGTCATAGGTGTTATATACATGTCTGGAAATTAACTGAAAAATACGTATGTTCAATTGGTTAATAGGTTAAAGAAATCAATATACTGTTGTTTTATTGACTATCTGCACAGTCATTATTTTACTGATTCTGTTTTCTCTCTGTTGATGAATGTTTTGGCTGAAATGGCTAGCCTTAAGCAGATATTTTGGTATCATGTAAAAATATCTTAAGGGAAAGGTTTGTATAGTCATTTCCAACCTAAGTATGTTATAAAAGTCTTTGAAACATAGATGTTTGGTGTGACTTCTGAAATAATGAAATAGTACATTAGTTGCTTCTTAGTGAGGTTAGCCATTTCCATTTTGTCTATTAATTCTTTGAAAACACCAGAGGACTTCTTTAGTGTGTAACTTATATGCTTCAGGGGAGAACTAAACCACAGGCAGTGTTTGACATTAAAATGTAATTTATTTTTTATTTTCAAAATAGAGGTTGGCATATTTAAAAGAATGAGGTGGCATTCTTAGTTTCTAATAAAAATAAATCTCTGTCGGTAGTAAGGCTTGCTGTACAGCTGGGTCCCAACCTTGTCACTTCTGGGGAAGAGCAGTGAACTTGTTTGTTCCTGACAGCAGACAGCCCCACTGCAGAGCCCTGGTTTCATGTTACATTAAGTATTAGTGCTGTTCTTTCAGGAGCTATTATGCTGTGACATCAAAGATTTTCTGACAGGGCAGTAGTAGGTTAGCACTGAAGTTGTCTACTGAAATTTTAAAGAATGGAATTAAATATATATGATCAGCCTTTAATATAAGAGATAGAGACAGAATTAGAATGGTTTAAAGAAAGTTGCAGAAATAATGAGTCTATAGGCTGGCCTCTTTATCTCTGCTTGTTTAAGCCAAATTTTATTACCTTTTATTTTTACAGCAAGTACAAATGGCCATTATGTTAATGCTAGGATAGTTGATCATTTTCAGAAAGACATTATGAGTAAGGAAAAAATAGCCTTTTGTGAAATAAAAATGGTTCGGTTGACCTGTAGAGTATTTGATATAAATGAACATGTGGACAGTAATTACAATGGCCTGACTTCCTTCTTGCTGATCCACTAATTAGTTAAAAGAATCAAACTACATACTCTATTAAAGTTATAGGAGTACAATTTAGATGGCAAGAGATGAAAAATCTTGCAACTAAAAAGGCTTAAGTTTTCATAGCAGTTATATAAATATAGGTAACGAAAATTAATCAGATTACAATGTTGTCTTTTGAAAAGGCTAACTTTTGTTAAATGTTGAGAAATATTATTAGTCAATTTCCTTTGTATAGGTTTCTATTTAAGAAAAATAAATGAAGCATTGTGCTTTCAAGCATTTCTTAAATATTTTTTTGTAGTGAAATCAGTGTTGCTGTAACTGTAACATTACCATGATATTTTCATGAAATAATCTTGGTAATACGAAATTTCAATTAATTTTGTAATCACAATTGTATGTCTGGGCATTTTAGACAATATAACACAGTTTTTTGAGATTAAGCAAATAAATCATATGTTAAAATAAATACGTTCTCAGTATTGTAGTTTTCTTTTTGTTAAAGTAATAGTAAACAAAACATTTTTTCCAATTATATACAAGATATACCATGGTACATTTATTTTAAATAATACAATACTAATACTGTCAGTTGAGAAGTAACTGGAATGAAAAAGAAGTTTCTTTATAGGTACTTGTATCTTTGATCATGTTTCTAGATAATTTCCATCCAGTTCGAAGTAATCTATAATATAGTCATGGAAACAGTTACGTTAAAAACTGAATTTGAAGGTCTTTGCTCTGGTGTGTATCTCACAATTTTATTCATATAGATTGAAATGCATAGGGAAATATTGCTACATCCTTTAAAAATCGTCAAAAATGATTACTCTAAAATAAAATGCCAAAGGAGCTCTACTGTATTTCTCATACCACTTGTTGAAAGTGGGATACTTGAACCTGTAGATCTGAAATAAATTTGATTATATAAAAATGCTCCCACTTTGTAAAAGTTTTTGTTTTTATTTTTGGTGTAACAAAATGCTATGCTTTCAAAAGAAGCAACAAGCCAAAATGAAAAAAATGTTATCTTCTCTGAGGACCCTGAAATCTTGTATTTCAGAAATGTTCAAGTAGATTAAATATTTTTCTTTTAAAAATTTGTAATTTCAAGTTACAGTATTTGGTAGGGAAAAAAGGGAGAATATTAGGATAGTTGTTTATTCATTTAAAAGCAGTGATCCTATATAAATATTTATATCATTAATATTGTTTCAATCCTTTTACTTCTGCCAACTACAGGCATCTTAATTCAAAATGCTTTGAATTGCCATTCTACAAATAGGATACACATAGTTTAGCAATGTTGCCATTAGCTGGCTAAAAGCAACATAGGTATATTTGAAAATTTCTGGTACACAGTAACTGAAGGACTATAAAGAATTTTGGTCTGTTACATATGATGTGAAGGAAAGTATGAGTACTTTAGTTAATTTGAACTGTTTTGAGAAACTTAAAGTCTGGTTTGCTACACTGTCTATAAAGCAATTTTGATCAGCTCTACTGTTCCGAAGAGAGCTGGTTATAGATACAGTCTGCCCTTCACAAGGGGCTGCTAAATGAATGTTAAAAAAAGGGGGTTGTTTATTTTTGGAAATTTTGTGCATTTAAATTAAAAGCTACTGGGAAATACATTTTGGAGAATTTGTTGGGCAGTATATTGTGGGAGACACGGTTGCCTTTTTAAATAAAAGTATTCTTGCATTTAAAAAAACCAAAGCAATCAGAAATCCCTACTAAATTCATTTGCATTGTTTTAAGTTTAAATATGTGTTACATCCTTTTTCAAATCAACAAATAATTTATTAGGTGCTGACTATGTGCCCAGTCTCAAAAGTATAGAAAATAATAAGTGTACACCTCTAAACTCAAAGAACTTAATAGGTGTTAGGGCAATACAAGAGAATATATAATAAATTGCTATTATGTTTAATAAGACTGTATCTTCAGAGATGAGAGAGAATAAAATCAGCTACAGGAAATCAGGGGAAACTTTAGTAAGGAAATTTTTGAATTGAAGCTTAAAGGTGTTATAGGACTTAGCTTGGCATTACAGAAGGGCAGACATCTCAGGGTGGCTGAGTTTGCCTTTGTCTTTGCTGTCTGCAAATTTCTATTATTTGGGTACTTTTCTTTGAGCTTTTATTAATTAGTTTAACTTATTAAAGGAAATCCATTTAGAATTTTTTTCCCAATAAAAATCCAGAAGCCTAGTTTTCTGCATAGAATATGTTTTTAACTAACATAATATCTTTGTTTCTCTTTTAATGCATAGCAACAAAAATGACTTGAAAGTTCCACCAGTAAACAAGTCACATAATGGGGGTCTATCTAGTTTTCAATTTTATTTGGTAAGTGAAAGGTAAGAGAAGGTCTTCAAGGCTGAACGGTTACAGAGAAAAAGGTTTTGTTTTGTATTTTAAACTACCTTTGCCTTCCTATCACAAATATAACACTTTTCTTACATTGTATTAAGTTGTTTCAATTCTGAGCATAAAAAGAATCTCATAATTATATTATGTAGTTCTTGGCAAATATTTACAATTCTCCAGACTAGAGATTGTTATTATTCTTCAGTAACCTAATTTATGTTTTTATAACATTATAAATATATATCGGGTAAATGCCAAGATACCTGAAAGTTAACACTTCATCTTAGAGTTAAAACATTTTAAACAATTAAGTTACTGAGGTGTGAGTTAGGAGCTCAACATTAGCTTCAGTTTTATTTTTATTTAATTAGCCACGATTTTTTTTACCTAAAGCAAAAGAAAACTTTCAAACCAAAGACTACTCTGAAGATCCTACAATGTAAGAAAAACAAGATCATTTTAAGTAAATAGTCTCATTTATGCCAGATGGTACATTGCTATATCTAAGGAACAAAAATTTATCATTTATGTATATGTATTTTATTTTTGGTGGGAATATTGAGTTAAAAGGATGATCCTATTATTTATTACCATTTTTGATAATTCTTGTTTAAAATACATAATTGGATGAACACTTAAAAATAATTTTTCTTGATTTTTGAATTTCTTCGCCTTTTAAATGGGCACCAATGTTTAAAGTGAATTCTGACAATTTTACTACACTGCCATTTTGTTTTGTGTATTTTTGAGGTGTACTCTAATTTTCAAAAAACTTGGTGATACATTTATTTAAAAATTAAAATGATTGAAATTAATTTTAATTTCAGATTTTTTTGAGAATTTCACAAGAGTCTGAAAATTGCAGTCAGTTTGGCATGTTAAAAAAATATCAGCAATCAAATATCTGAGTTGGGGGTTTATTGGTGTAACAAATCCCAACTCAAGATGCAGAAGATAATTTGATAATGTTCTTCAACCTCTATGATGCTTATATGCAGATCTACATTGTACTTATTAACTTGTTTCTTCTTTCATTCACCTAACAAATTCATTGAGCATATGCATAGCACCAGACACCAATATAAAGATGAAAAATAAATGGTTACTGCCCTGGATAAACTTACAACTTGGGGATGGGAGAGCTAAGATTAAGAATGAAGGAAGGTAGAGATAAAAGATACAATGGGAGAGTGAAGGTAGGCAGTATAAAAGGCATAAAAAATATTTTCAGATTCTATATTGTGATGATTATTTTAATGGAGTAATGGGCCGAGGGCTGTGGGAGCACATAAGAGGAAATATTAATTTTGACTGAGTGAAGAGTTCTTAGTTACTATTTTTTATGCATACAATTTGAGGTTTTTATTGTTCATTTCATTGCCTTAAGGTCAGGTCAGTATGTCCTCTTTTTCACATTTTTTTTTCTATTATTGAGTTAGAGTTTACATAACAATGTTATCCGTTTTAAAGTGAATGGTTCGGTGGCGTATGGTACATTTACGATGTTGTGCAACCATCACATCTATCTAGTTCCAAAACATTTTCATCACCCCAAAATGAAACCCCATGCCTATTAAGCAGTTATTCCCCATTTCTCCCTCTCCCTGGCACCTGACAACTACCAATCTTCTTTCTGTCTCTATGGATTACCTTTTCTTGATATTTCATATAAATGGAATAATAAAAAATGCAACCTTTTGTGACTGTTTTTTTTCCCACTTAGCATAATATTTTCTAGGTTCATTTATGTTGTAGCATGTATCAGTGCTTTATTCCTTTTTATGACTGAATAATATTCTATTGTGTATATACCCACAATTTGTTTATCCATTCATCCACAGATGAACATTTGGGTTGTTTCCACCTTTTGGCTATTTTAAATACTGCTGCTATGAACATGTGTGTGCAAGTGTTTGTCTGAGTACCTATTTTCAATTCTTTTGCATATATACCTAGGAATGGAATTGCTGGGTCATATGGTAGGTAATTCCATGTTTAACTTTTTGAGAAGCTGCCATACTGTTTTCTGCAGTAGCTGCATCATTTTACATCCCCGCCAACGATGTATGAAGGCTCTGATTTCTCCATGTCCTTGACAACGCCTGTTATTTTCCTTAAATTTTTTTTTTTATTATAGACATCCTAATGGGCATGTCAGATACTATTTTGATGTCTATTTCTTGAGGTCAGAACTAGGGATCTCGAGAACCATAGGGAGGTGATGGGTTTGGTTGAGCTTCCAATTGGTTGAGATACAGTACTCTTGACTGACTCAATCTATTTCTTCTTCTTCAGCAAGAATTATCCTGAGCTTCCTAGAGATACCTTTAGGCTGATCAAACTTCAATAGTACATAGTGTTGTTCCTTCCCCAGAATCTGTTATCATCAGGGCAGGATCCTAACTCCCCCAGGAAATGTGAAAATTAAGTATTTTAAAGGCTGGTGGCAAAATTCACAGGACTGACTTTGAAGATGAGCCTAAAGAGGTGTTGCTTATATTTCAGAAGACTCTTGAAGACTGATGTACCTTAGGTAGCTATTAGGAAATTAAAGAGCTTGTGTGTTAAATCAGAAGTTCTAAACTTTTTGATGTCAGGACCTCTTTGCACTTTAAAAGCTATTTAGGAGGCCAAAAACTTTTGTTTATGTGGGCTATTTCAACTGATATTTACTGCATTGGAGTTTTTTTCTGTTGATTATTTTGTTTACTTTAAAATTATTTTTGTCCACCAAGAAGAGAGTGGGTTGCCATGGATACTTGTTTCAATGGATTCTTTTTAAGTAAAAGATAAGAATTTTTCTATCTATTTATGAGGGATATTGGTCTGAAGCTTTCTTGTTTTGGTACTTTCTTAATTTGTTTTGTTTGATTTTAGTGTCGGGTAATACTAGCTTCATAAAATGAATTGGATAGTGTTCCCTCCTCTTCTATTTCAAAACTTGGTGGGCATTTGGGACTGGAGATTTCTCTTTTTGGGAACATTTAAACTTGTGAATTCAATTTCCTTAATAGTTATAAGGCTATTCAAAGTTTCTCTTTCATATTGAGTGAGGTGTAGTAGTTTGTGTTCTTCAAGGAAGTCCATTTATCTAAGTTGTCAAATTTATGTGTGTACAGTTATTAATAGTATTAACTTATTATCTTTCTTATGTCTCCAGGGTCTGTAGAGATATCTTGTTTCATTCCTGATATTGGTAATTTGTGTCTTTTTCTTTATCTTTGTCAGTCTTTGATAGAGGCTTGTCTATTTTATTGATCGTTTCAAGGGACCATTTCTTTGTTTCATTGATTTTTTTCCAGTTTTCAATTTTATCGGTTTCTGCTCTCATCTTTGTCATTTCCTTTCTTCTGCTTGCTTTGGGTTTATTTTGCTCTTTTTTTTCTAGGTTCTAGAGGTGAGAGTTTAGATTATTGACTTCACTTTTCTTTTTTTCCTTTCGTATGCGTTTAGTGCTATAAATTTCCCTCTCAGCACTGCTTTAGTTCTGTCCCCCAAATTTTGATATGTAATATTTTAATTTTCATTTAGTTCAATGTGTTTTTTTAATTTTCTTGATATTTCCTCTTTGACCTATGGATTATTTAGAAATGTGTTGCTTAGTTTCCAAGCATTTGGAGATTTTCCTATTGTCTTTCTGTTGTTTTCTAGTTTGTTTCCATTGTGGTCAGAGAACACACTCCATATGATTTCAGTTCTTTTAAATTTGTTGAGGTTTGTTTTATGGCTCGGTTAGTGGTCTGTCTTGATATATGCTCTGTGGGTACTTGAGAAGAATGTATATTCTGCTGTTAGGTGGAGCATTCTCTGAACGTCAGTTAGATGCTGTTGATCTTGTTGTTCTGTATCCTTGTTGTTTTTCTGTCCTGTTCTATCAATTTCTGACTACTGGAGTAATTGTTTTACCAGTTTGAGTTAAATATGGGAACTTAACCTCCCTTTACTTCCCATTGTTCTCCACCATTTGTAATTGTCTTAAATGTTTTTTCTACAAACATTTAGAACCACCTCAGACAGTCTGCTTCCACCATCAAAGATAAATAAGAAAACTTGAGAGGAGAAGGAAAGCCTGTTGTATTTACCCATGTCACCAAATTTTTGCTTACCTAGTTCTTTCTCTCTTGATGTTTCAACAGTCCTTCTTTTGTTGTTTCCACTCTGTTTAGAGAACTTCTTTTAGTCATTCTTTTGGGGTGAGTCTGCTGGTGATAAACTCTCTTAGTTTTACTTCATCTGACAATGTTTAGGTCTCGCCTTTATTCCTGAAGGATATTTTCACTGAGTCTAGAATTTTGGGTTGACAATTCCTTTCTTTCAGCACTTGAAAAATGTTGTGCCACTTCCTCCTGACCTCTATGGTTTCTGATGAGAAATCTGCTGTAATTTGTATTGTTTTTCCTTTATAGGTAAGGTATCCTTTTTCTCTGGATGCTTTCAAAATGTTTTCATTGTTTGGGTTTTCAGAAGTTTACTTATGATGTGTCTTGGTATGGATATCTTTGGGTTTATGCTGTTTGAGGTTTGCTCAGCTTGTTGAGTCTGTAGGTTTATGTATGTCTGTGTAGAATTTGGATGTTTTTAGCCATTATTTCTTTGAGTACTTTTTCAGCCCCACTTTCTTTCTTCTCTCTTAGAGGACTCTGATGACACGAATATTAGATCTTTTGCTATAGTCCCAAAGGTTCCTGACACTCTGTTCATTTATTTAAAGTCTGTTTTCTCTCTTTTGTTTACATTGGATAATTTCTTTTGTTCTGTCTTCATTTCATTGATTCTGTCTCTTCTATTCTGCAGTTGAGCCCTCTGTTGAGCTTTTTATTTCAGTTATTGTGGTTTTCAGTTCTAAAGTTTCCATTTGATTCCTCTTGTTTCTATTTCTGTGTTGAGGCTATTTTTCACTTGTTTCAAGTATGTTCACAATTGCTTATTGCACTTTTGTCATGGCTGCTTTAAACTGTTTGTCAGATGATTCTAACATTTTGGTGTTCACATCTATAGATTGGTCTTTTTTCATTTAGATCTTTCATTTAATTTGAGATCTTTCTGGTTCTTGGTATGTCAGTGATTTTTGCTTGAAACCTGTTCATTTTGTATTATATTATGATACTGTTTCTTATGTAAACTTTCTGTTTCAGCTGGTTTTAAAAAAAATTTTATTTTATTGAGGTCATAATAGTTTATAACTGTGAAATTTCAGTTGTACCTTATTATTTGTCATTCACCATATAAATGTGTCCCTTTACCCCTTATGCCCCCCCAATCCCTTTCCCCTCTGTAACCACTAATCTGTTCTTTGTCCATGTGTTAGTTTATCTTCCACATATGAGTGAAATCATACAGCGTTTGTCTTTCTCTGTCCAGATTATTTCGCTTAACTTAATACCCTCAAGGTGCAACCATGTTGTTGCAAATGGGATGATTTTGTCTTTTTTAATGGCTGAGTAGTATCACATTGTATATATATACCACGTCTTCTTTATCCATTCATGCGTGGATGGGCACTTGGGTTGCTTCCACAGCTTGCCTATTGTGAATAATGCTGCAGTGAACATAGGGGTGCATAAGTCTCTTTGAATTGTTGATTTCAAGTTCTTTGCCTAAATACCCAGTAGTGGGATAGCTGGGTTGTATGGTATTTCTGTTTTTAATTTTTTGAGAAATCGCCATACTGTTTTTCCACAGTGGCTCCACCAGTTTGCATTCCCATAAGCAGTGTCTGAGGGTTCCCTTTTTTCCACATGGTCTCCAACATTTGTTATTTTTTGTCTTGGTGATTATAGCCATTCTAATTGATATAAGGTGATATGTCATTGTAGCTTTGATTTGCATTTCCCTGACAATTAGTGATGTTGAACATCTTTTCATGAGCCTGTTGGCTGTCTGTATATTATCTTTGGAAAAATGTCTGTTCAGATCCTCTGCCCATTTTTTGATGGGGTTGTTTGTTTTTTGTTGTTGAGTTGTGTGAATTGTTGTTGTTGTTTTAACATTGTTCTGCTGGGGGAAGGGTGGCTGCTACTTTGTTACTGCCTTGTGGGCATAGAAGTCCAGGTTCCCTACCTGTGAGGGGGCTCCTTGTTACTGCTGGATGGGGAGTTCCAGCTTCCCATGTGGTGTTCACTGACGTGACAGTGGAGGTAGCTTTGTTACTCCTGGGCAATGGTGAAAAAGTTTTGACTCTTTACTGGGCTTCCTCTGATTCTATCCATCCCAGAGGGAAGGGGAAAGGGCACCTCTTCCTGCCTGGTGAGAGTAGAAGTCAAGGCTCCTTACCTGTTCTCCTCTGACACTGCACATGGGGTAAGCGAGAGGATGGGGGGCTATTACTGGCTGGTGGGAGTAAAAGTCTCAGATCCCTACGTGGCCTTTGACACCTCCCTGGGGGTGGGTATTGGGTGTTTCATTACCGCTGTGAGAGAGTGGAATTCTAGCTCTCCTCTTGGCCTTTGTTTGAGTAGGTCAGGGTGGAGCCACAGTTTTTTCTGTGGCCTTTATCTGGAGTTAGAGCGGTTATTATCTAAAAGTTTTCTGTCTTGCTAAAAGCTGCCGCCTTCATAGTCCTTTGGCTAGAGTCAACAGGCTCTTCTTGGGGCTTTTTTTCTTGGTTTGTGTCTGTTGGTGTTTCTAGGTTGCTGGCTCGTTTAGCTCCAAGTCTGGGATACATAAGGCAAAAAGAAAATCCAGGGACTTCACCACAGTGTTGTTCCTCAGGTCCTGAGGGTCTAGCCGGTCTGCCTTCTTTCCGCCCTTTAGAGTCTTCTTATGTCTGTTTGATATATAATGTCCAGGGCTTTTAGTTGTACTTAGAGGGAGAAATAGGGAAAAGTACTTCTACTCCATCTTTGCAGAAATGGAAATCTCCACATTATTTTAAAATACAAGAATATAGAAGCACATATTCTATTAGCTTTTAGAAAAATGACAAAATTATGTAGCCTTTGGGAAACTCTACACTTGCTAGAGAATGAGAGTGAAAAAGGCAAATAACACATTATTATCCTTATATGAAAATAATTTTGACCTTGCTGACCTCTGAAGAGTCTTGGGGACCTTCAGAGATCCCATGAACATACTTTAAGAACTGCTACCCTAAACAGTAGTCTATCCAGGGACCTAAAAATATTAATGTTCACAATATCTGTTTTAAAGAGGTTTTTATTAAATACCTATTGTTCAACTCAGGCACTGATCTAAGTCCTGGGATATAGCAGTGTAGAAGATGGACAGAGTCCCTGTCCTCATGAGCTTTGAGTTTTTCTAGTCAGTTGATCTGGCAACTGAATGAAGTCATGAGTTTTCTATTTGCCTAGGCTAAGTCCTTACATTCATATCTTAGGATTTGTCACGATGTGCGTGGGGCTGTTTATTTACAGCAGGTGAGGCAGTACGGCTGCAGTTGTTGACAGGAGAAGTTCAGGCTACTGGGCAGGCTCTGGTACCCAAGCAAGTGGATAGCAATACTGAGTTGCAGCCTAACATGATTTTTGTTTTCATTATTTTTAAGACACCCGTGTCTCTTTTTTTCCCTTCTTCTCTGCCTGCCTCCCTCCCTGTTCCCATCCTTCCCTTATTCCTATCCTTCCCTTATTCCTTTTTTAATTCTCTCCTCTCCTGCCTTCTTTCTTTCCTCCCTCCCTCCCCTCTTCCCTTCCTTCCTTCCTTCCACTTTGAGTTATAGGTAGACTATTTCCTCAGTTCACCTCTCCAGTTCTTACCATCCTCTCACCCTGGCAAAGTTATAGCCTCACGTTTCTTTATTCTCTCTCTCTGTATATGTAATAGCAAGCACCTGCTGTGTTTCAGATTCAGTGCTAGGTACTAGCAATAACACTGGCAATTATATTTGAGCCCTTTAGTCTTAGAGCAAGAGTTGAATACTTTAGTGTCACAGCTTAAAGAGATCACTCTAAGGCATGTACTGTAGAGCTTGCATGTCCCTAACCATTCTAGTTGCCAATTTTAACTGGTTTAACTGTTCCTTTGTGTGAACCCACCACAACACTTATGAATGCATTGGTTTTGAAAAGTTCCCTATTCCATCTCCCACCCTTAGCTTCTAAGTCATAAAAACTGGACTTGATTTGCATTTTCTTGAGCCATTGCTCTTACAGGTAGTCTGATATTAGGCATCGAAATATGCTAACTATGGCTGTAGTCTGAAACTCCTTTCTTTTTCTTGGTAAAAAAGGGCAAAATAAAATAAACCCAAATTTCAAACTTTTGCTTTAATTAAAACCAGTTTTATAGACATGCGTTTGAATGGTACACTGATAGCCTGGGAAAATCAGGAGTTCAAAAGTAAATATTGCCAGCATTCCTTAGACTCTAATTAATAGCGGCAAATATTGTGAAAATTACAGTTTAGGAAAGAAGATTAATACAATACAACTAGTAAGGTATGAAAGACAGTAACAAGTAACTGAGAGGCAGGGATAAAGTGATTTTATTTAAAGGTAGAAAGCTGCATTTTCGTGTTTTGATTTCACTGTTTTTAAGACACCTGTGTCTCACTTGCTACAATCACAAATTCCAGCTGTGAATAATGAAAATCATTGAATTGGTGGACATGGTGTATTGACTGCTCTTTTCAGTTTATAACATACCTTCCTTGTTGGTACCAGAGAGCAATGAGTGAGGCATTTTATTAAAACTGAGGCTTGTGGCTCTAATCAAAGGTCACTGGTTGGCTCTCACTTTTCAGTTTCAGATTTGTCTATGTTTGATCAGGGGGCAGCAACGAAATTATTATGACAAAGACTTTGTACTAGGCTGTATCTGTCTGTTGAAACTTGAAAGTCTTTGGAACCGTGATGCTGACAGCATGCGAACACTGCAGGAATGTGCAAGCTGTGTAATGTCTTAAAGAAACTTTTAAGTATCATCTTCCTTTTGTATTGTTCGAAAGAGTTTCAGATACTATTAAGGTACTAGTGAAAAGGTGTTTTATTGATTAAAGAAGATTTTCTTTTTTCTAGCAAATACGCATTAAGACAGCCTTCCTATTACTTTTTCTGCTCAGTCTCTGCTGTACACAGCAAGTTCATTAACATGTAGATATTGCAGTGATTGAAGTCAGACTGCTTTCTACGGTGGAGTTGTCTTGATATAATGAGCTCCTCTTTAATGTTCAAAAAATTGTTGTTACTTTCTAAAAGGGGTTGTTTGTGAATTTCATTAAATTTAATCTCCTCTTCAAACAATTTCAGCATTGTTCAGTTTACTACAATTAAAATACTTTCTGATGCTAAAAAATCACTTTTTACAGATGTATCACAAATGTAAGCACTGAGAGAGAGGCTTTGTTTTTTTACTTTGAAAGAAGAGCTTCTATTTAGCTGAGAATTCTCATTTTTTTAATTGGTGCTCCATATGGAAAATCAGAAGAGAGTACACTTACTGTATTGCTAAACAAGCTAGTTTGCTCATGAGGGTTAGGTTTCACAACTAGTTCATTCAATCCCTGGACTAAAACATTGGTCTAATCATAGTTGAAAAACAAGGGCCTTAACCTTGCCTTCTCAGTTTACTAGAGTACAACACTTTCATCTTTAGAATGTTGGAAGTCTTGAGAAAGAACAGATATAGTGAAGTTAGGTTTCTGCTTTGGACAAAAGTTCTCAAAGGGGCATATAAGAAACCTGAATAAATTCTCAGTTGCAGACCAGCAATTGTCGTTCGTAGTGAATAGCTTTGTTCTTTGTAAATCATCCTTTCCACTTAGGCAAGCATAATTTCCCCCTAGTCAGTAGGACTTGGATGGTATGAGAGCAATCCTTGGCATTTTTTGAAGATCAGGCACAGAAAGAGGTAGAATGTCTTTTTAGAAAGTATATCGCAGGTGGAAGATTTAAAAATTCCAAGGTGATAGCAAGGAAATTTTCCAGTTGAGCCCCAGAAAGGTTGGCTTATGAAGGCGGGAGTTTGGAAAGTTGAGAATCAATTATTTGATTTCTTAAAGTTTTGGCCAACCAGCAGAGTTTATAGAGCTGTATGAGTTCTACTATGACCAGTGCTCAGGAAGATGTTCTTCCAGGATATTTCTTCTTGTTTTAGTTTCAGAGGCCGTTTACATAATGCTAAAACATTGAGTCAAGTCAGGAATATACTCAGAGATTCTTGGTAGTTGGCATTGTGTAGAAAAAATATTTTAGATATTTGGCTAATTTTTGAAATTGTGTTTTGACTTCTTAAGGACAGAGCCAGCATCTGAAACTTGACAGGAGTCTTTAGTAGATTGAGCTAATCATATCACTAAGTGGGCCTTTATAATTTATTATGATGTAGCTACATAAGAAAGGGGCTTAATCAGATATCTTTATCACCCAAAATATAAGGTGACACTCTCATCTGAAAAACGCACAATTCTTGTGCTGTATACGGCTTGAAATACTTCCATTGCCTTGTAGGAGCTAATAATGATGATAATAATATTACTGATATTATCATTTATAATAATCACAAATGATAATAGTAATAATATTGCCAATATTGTCATTTATAATTATAAAGGTAATATTTTCAGGTGAGAAATAAGGATATTTGAAATAGATACGTAAGAGAATCATATGTGAGCAAAGGGTAATTATGGAATGGTGAATGAAAGAGTCATGGAATTTTATATTTAGATTAATTCTCATGTGGATTTTGTCAGCTTTATGTTAGTTAAATCAGAGGAAGCTTCATGAAAGAAAGGAAAGTTGGTAAGCTGGGACTAGCTAGGGAGGACATTCCAGGGGTAGTGTATAGTCAAGAAGAAATTTGAATGGGGGAATGGATTTACTGTGTATATGTAATGTAGAGTAAATTTTCCAGAGGAGAGGTTAGGGTATGAGGTAGAAAGAAGCAGGAAGTACAGAGGGACAAATTAGAGAAGAGTGAGGACTTAAGAAATTTGTCAAGTGCGATGCATATGCCATATGGAAGAGTTTCTAACTTTTGCCCATCTTAACACTCCACATGGACGCATGCACACACTTTAATGACACTCAAGCGACTTTTGATATCTTTGATAACCTTTTCCAGTATTTCAGGGAAGTTAAGATGGAGAGATGAAGGTTTATGAAAAACTGTAGTTATATTTACGAGTTGTGATCAGTGTATTTAATAAGACTAACTGGGGCTGGCCCTGTGGCCGAGTGGTTAAGTTTGCACGCTCCTCTTCGGTGGCCCAGGGTTTCGCCGGTTCGGCTCCTGGGCGCCGACATAGCACTGCTCATTGGGCCACGCTGAGGCGGCATCCCACATGGCACAACCAGAGGTACTCACAAATAGAATATACAGCTATGTACTGGGGGTCTTTGGGGAGAAGAAGAAGAAGAAGAAGAAGATTGGTAACAATTGTTAGCTCAGGTGCCAATCTTTAAAAAAAACCCAAACTGAAAACACTACATTTTGAGAATATCGTCAGAAATTCTGGGATTCTGAAGCTTGGAAGATGTTTAACTGAAACTGAAAAAGGAAGATTAGGTGTGGCAATCATGTTATGGTATATAAGAATAGTGAAAATTTAGAGATGTAAGTCAGAAATTCTTGGTGTGAAGCTACTTAATTTGACCCAAAAAATGCTCAGAGCTGTGGCTGATGAATTGTGTTATATTGTTTGTCTACAGAATAAAATTTGTAAGCATTCTATATTTTATGAATTAACTTTCCATGCTTTTTATTATATGCAAAAGGCAATAAAACAAAGTGCAAGAACAATAATGTTTAAATATTAGCAGCAATTTGAATGAAACTAAATTTATGGTTAGGATAAAATGTTATTTGCTGAAAGCAAAGCCATATTACATCACTTGATACTGGATACTTCAATCTGAAATGTTAAATATTTTAATCAAAATGTAAAATCTTAGGGTTGCTTGTCCTAGATTAATAACCAGTGCTTTATGGTCCCTTTTGCATGTGATTCTGTTGTTATATTTGAGCTATGCCTTTAGAGAGGATGCCACAGTTACCCTTTAATTGTATTTGAATATTTGGTCCAAAAGATATAGTTGGAGTACTTTTATTTTAGCGGGAGGAAGTGTGAAAAATATGATGTTCTCTGATAAAAAAATGAGTTGTTGATTTGGGGATTTGTAATTTCAGTGCTTTCAATTTGTTTTCTTTCTCATATTTAGACTATGAGTGTAATGAATCTCTGCTAATTATAACTAATATCTTTAGCCATTCTGGCTATTTGAACCTATTACTAAATGATCTGTTTCCAATGATGATTATATGTTCATTTAAGGAGTTTTTGTTGATGCTTGAGGTAGAAGATACTGCAGAATATAATTAAGAGCTATGACATTCTTTTAAGTCCTCATTTTGACCCAAACATAATAAAGTTTTGATTCTTTTTTCTTTTACATAAAAAGTATAAATATTAAAAACTTGAAAGTAGTATGTCATTTTTTCCAATCAAGATATTGAGATCAGAATCTTGAGAAGGAAACATGCATATTAAAAAGCACATCTGGATATAGAATTACCAAAACATATTATTGAATTATTGGCAAATATGAATTTGTTCATAATTTTACTTAACTAGTCAAGGGCACATGGTAGAAGGCACTTCTGTTTATTAATATGTTCATCATATCTTCACTTTTTGAAGTGATTTAGCTTTCTGGTGGGTGAAATTCTTCTGGTAAAATTTTTTATATGTTTAAGACTTTATGTGTAATAATAATGATATATTTTATTCAAGAAAAACATCTAAATGCTTAAATTAGCCATCATACCTGAACAAAAATAATGTTAAAAAAGAAATAATTATAGTTATCTTGGTAGATGATCAGCTAAGTAGTGGTGATTTAGATTAAATAAATGCACACTGAAATATTTAATGAGTTTTCATAGCATTGTCAACTTTTTAATGTATAAGTTAAAAAAATTCTTTTCCTTCTTGGATTGTTGAATTTTTAAAATATACCACAGATTCTATTTGTTTGTTTTTGTATATATTTATTTTTGGTTGTAAATTTTGCTAATTGTTCTACTGGCTAGTAGTGATTGAGATTGAGATGTTATCCATTTTTAGATATTTCCATGTGAAACATTCAGAGAAGTAATCTTGCACGTCTTTTAAGCAGTCAATGACCTTATCCTTTGCCAAAATCAAATGACATTCAATACTGATACGATGGAGAGAGGAATCAAAATAGACACCTAATTATAATTACTTTTTTCCCCATCATTATATCACTACATGCAGAACAACTGATTTTTAAGAGATCACACAACTGCTGAAATTTGGCAGGTACAAAGGGTTTTTTTCTTTGCTTCCCTCTCCCTCCCCTTCTTGCTTTCATCACATGTAGGATTTATTGGAACAGTTCAGACTGACCTCTCTCTTGAAAGATTTAGTTTGAATTTAAAAGTTTATTGGAAATAGCAAAAGAAAGTTAATATGTTTATGATTGCTTCATATTTTCAGAAATCCTTAACATTTATGGTACACTTCAATTGTTAAAGAGAGTAAGGATTGTTTTAGGTAATTTTGGGGAAATGACAATAAAGGCTTGGACCGAATTCTATACAATTAACTACCAGAGTTACTGTTTTTGGAATAAAATCAACTGTGAGCAACATGATGGCAGAGACTAAATCTTCCTAAGTATTCTGACCTAATACACAGTACTGTGCGTGGCACATAGTAGACATTCAACAGTTGTTGAAAGAGCAAGGGAAGATTGGATGGGAGGGCAGAAGGAAGGAGAAAAAAACCTAAGTTGATAGGACAAAGTGATAAATTCCATGTTACCCTGTTGTGGCTTTTTGGCTGATGCCTTTCTCTCCCATCCCATAACCAACAGGGGTATGATCTTTACACTGAGCACAAACATAACTTTAAGAAACCTGTCATTGCAGGGGTTATTTTGGGTTTTCTCTTCATCATTTTGAAGATGAGAGGTCTTTGCTATTTTTATTATGAAATATAATAATCATTATGTAAAAATGATCCCCATATTCATATAGAGTTTTTCCTCAAATAATTTCGTGTCAGAGATTTTTTTCTCTTCTAGATAGGTATTATACAATGCCATATTAATTTTCCTGGTTCTCCAATTGTGTCACAGTCCTATGATGTTTACCAAATCAACCTATCTTCTGAGTGTCAGCCCAGAGCAGGCTGTAATTGTTTATGGCCGAGAGGATCTCATTCTAACCTTTAAAATCTTAATTTATAACTTTTAGGAATGTGATATAAAACTTTTATTTTTTAAAAATAACCTTCTGGTATCCTGAGAGACCTGAACCTTGCTCTTCTGTAAATCCCAGGATTTGGCAGTATAAAGTACATATTTCTTTATGAAGTTTCATGGATAGCAGCATCTTGTTACTAATGTTTGGAAAAATTGCTTTCATTTGTGGAAGGCTCTAATTTTTGTTGGGTGCAACAAATGCTTGACTCAACCTTATTCATTTGACCAGGCCAATAGTGTGAATAGACAAACAAATCTTCTATGCTAATCCACAGAGTGAGATATATTTTGATTGCATGTATTTTTGGGGGTAGGAGGTAGTAAATGAGGCTGATTTTTGTAAGTTATATAAATCTTACTTTGGGTCTGGAGAATTTGCCTCTCATATTTAAGTTTTTACAGTGGACTTTATTTGTAAAATTTCAGCTATACAACGTGTTTTCCTGTTTTTCTTTTTTAGCTCAGTGGGTTTTTATGATTAACACAGATTTTTAAAAGTAGCACATAACTTCTGTGTTTCACTTTATAATTTGTCAAAAAACACTGATTTATTTTGTGGTCATATAGATTAAAGTTTAAGGTATTGGAGAAAGTTTTAAGTATTACTGCAATGATTTTTCTCAGTATACAGTATTCAAGTGTCAATGAAATATGAAAAATTGGGAAAATAGAAGGTATAGCTTATAGGTGTGTAAGAAAAATGTGTGCTACAAATTTGGTTAAAATAGTCTAGAATATTTATAGAGAAGCTTTGAACTGTTAACTAAGAAAAGCATAAAGCATATTCTATTTGATCAGTTTTGTTTTTAAATAAATTTTTCATGTTAAAATTATTTTTGTGTTACTGCTTTAAGTTTAACCCCGTATTTATAAGTATTATGGCATATATACCAAATAGGAGAGTATCACTTGGTATGAATCTATTTTAAAGTGAGTTACTTGTAGATGGCACATAGTTGGGTCTTTGTTTTCATGCAATCTGAAAATCTTTGCTTTTTATTTAGAGTGTTTAGACCATTTATATTTAACGTAATTATCTATATGTTTGGGTTTTACTTACCATCTTGTTATTTTTTTCCTGTTTGTTCCATCTATAGAGTATTTTAAAAAATGATTCCATTTTGTCTCCACTGTTGTCTTGTTAGCTGTAGTTTTCTTTAATGATTTTCCTAAGGTTTGCAATATACATCTTTAATTTATCATAGTCTACCTTTAAATAATAGTATTTTACATCACGCAGAGAGCAAAAACCATATGTGACAAAAGTATGCTTCCATTTCTTCCCTCTCATCTTTTGTGTATTGTTGCCATTCATTTTACTTTTATATATGTCAAAAACTCCACAATATACTGTTCTTATTTTTGCTTTAGGCAATCAATTATTTTTTTTAAAGTCAGGTTTATTGAGATGTAACTTACATACAATAAAATTCACCCTCTTAAGGTATACAGTTCTATAAAGTTTTACAAATGTATGCATCATGTAACTACCACCCGCACTAAAGATATAAAATAGTTCCTCCATTGCCTCTTTTAGTTAATCCCTCACTCACTTTCCACCCCTGACAACCACTCATCAGATTTGCCTTTATAAGCTTAATTCTTCCACAATGTCATATATGATTGTGCTCCACGTAATGATGTTTTGGTTAACAAAGGACTGCATATAGGACTGTGGTCCCATAAGATTAGTACCATATAGCCTAGGTGTGTAGTAGGCTATACCATATAGGTTTGTAAGTACGTTCTATGATGTTTGCACAATGAGAAATTGCCTAATGATGCGTTTCTCAGAACATATCCCCCCCATTAAGTGATGAGTGACTAAGTGGAATCATACAATACATAGCCTTTTATACCTGGCTTCTTTCATTTAGTGTAATGCCTTTGAGATCCTTCCATGTGGTTGCAGGTAACAGTAATTTGTTTCTTTTGCTGAGTTGTATTCTCTCCTATGGATGTGCCACAGTTTGTTTTTCCATCTCCAGCTGGTGGTCATTTGGGTTGTTTTTGGGTTTGTTTTTGCGATTGTAAATAAAGCTGCTCTAAGCATTTGCATACAGGTCTTTGTGGGCAAATATTTTCATTTATTTTGGATAAATATCTAGGAATAGGATTACTATGTTGGATGATAATTGAATGTTTAACTTTATAAGAAACTGCCAAACACTTTTCCAAAATAGCTGCAACATTTTTGTATTCCCATCAGCAATTTGTGGGCTTTATTGTTCCTTAATCTCACCAGCACTTGATATTGTCAGTTAAAAAAAAATTAGCAATTTTAGTAGACTTATAGTACTATCTCATTGATTTTAACTTTGCATTTCCCTAATGACTAATGATTTTGGGAATTTTTTCATATGCTTACTTATCATCTATATCTCTTTGGAGCAATATCTTTTAAAATGTTTTGCCTATTTTTAATTATTAAATTGAAAGAGTGCTTTATATGTTCCAGATATAAGTCCTTTATCTGATGTATGTTATAAAGATATTTCTCCTAGACTTGGCATGTCTTCATTTTCCTTACAGTGTCCTTCAAAAAGTAGAAGTTTTTAACTTTGATGAAATCTAATATGCCAATTTTTTTCTTTTACAGTATATGCTTTTAAGAGATCTTTACTTAACCCAAGCCCAGGAAGATTTTCTTGTAGAGTTTTACAGTTTTAGGTTCTATATTTAGGTCCATATTAGGTCCATGTCAGCTTTATTTTTATGTGTGGTATGATAGTGTAAGATAAGAGTTGAGATTCATTTTTTTGCATAGAGAGCTCCAATTGTTCACAAATATATTTTGGAGAAATTACAAATTGAGAATATTTTATGTTGGGGTTCCCTGTATACTTACCATTTCTGGCACTATTCATTACTTTGGTAAGTCCAGATTTCCCTCCAGTATTATTTTTCTTTTACCTGAAGAACTTTCTTTAACATTACTTGTAGTGCAGATCTGCTGCTGATGCATTCTCTTGCAACTTTTGTTTTTCTGAAAAAGTCTTTATTTTACCTTCATGTTAGAAAGATATTTTTCTTAGAATTCTACACTGGCAGTTTTTTCCCACCAATATTTTAAAGGTGTTGCTCCATGGTCTTTGAGCTTGCATGGCTTCTAATGAAGAGTCTGCTATCACTCTTATTTTTCCCCCCCTCTATATGTGTTGTGCCATTTTTTTCTCTCTTCTGGCTGCTTTTAAGAGGTTCTTTTTATTTCTGTTTTGCAGTAATTTGATTACGATGTACCTTGTGTCTTCTTTAGGTGGTTTCTTTATGTTTCTTCTGCTTGGACTTTGTTGAACTTCTTGGATCTATGGGTTTATAGTTATCCTCGAATTTGGAAAGCTTGGGCTTTATTCCCCTTGTCTTACTTCCCTCTTTTGGAATTCCACTTACATGTATGCTAGACTACTTGATGCTCTGCTCATTTTTAAAATTTTTCTTTTCTCTGAGTGCTCCAACTTGAATAATTTATTACTATTGCTATGTCTTCAAGTTTAAGTGTTAATCTAATCCAGTGTGTTTTTCATTTCAGATACTGTATTTTCCCTCTGTAGAGGTTATGTCTTTTTTATATTCCCTTTCTCTTCTTAGCATGTTCATGTTTTTCTCTATATTTTTGAACGTTATGGAGCACATTTTTAATAGCTCTTTTAATATCCTCATCTGCTAATTTCATCAACTCTGTCATTAGTGGGTCTGTTTCTATTGATTGATTTTTCTCCTGGTCATGTGTCATACTTTCCTGTTTCTTTTCAAGCTAATAATTTTTAAAAACTTTAAAAAATATTAATATTCATATAACATAAACTAATAATTTTAGCAATTTTAAAGTGTACAGTTTAGTGGCATTTAGTACATTCATAATGTTGGGCAACCATAACCACTATCTAGTTTCAGAACATTTTCATCATCCCCAAAAGTAAAACTATACCTTTTAAGCAGCCATTCTCCATTTCTGCCTCCACTGAGCCTCTGGCAACTGCTAATCTTTCTGTCTCTATGGATTTTCCTATTCTAAATATTTCATATAAATCATACAGTGTGGCCTTTGTATCTGGCTTCTTTTGCTCAGCATGTTTTCTATGTTCATCTACGTGGTAGCATGTATCAATACCTCATTTTTATGGCTGAATAATATTCCATTGTATCGCTTTACCTTAATTTATTTATCCATTTATCAGTTGATGGATATTTGGGTTTCTACCTTTTTTCTATTGTGAACAGTGCGGCTATGAACATTTGTGTATAAGATTTTGTTTGAACATCTGTTTTTGATTTTTTCAGGAATATACCTAGGAGTGGAATTATTGGGTCATATGGTAATTCTGTGTTTAACATAATAGGAACTGCCAAACTATTTTACACAGTGGCTGCAGCATTTTACATTCCTACCAACAATGTATGAGTGTTCCACTTTCTCTGCATCCTCATCAATGCTTGTTATTTTCTGTTGTTGTTTTTTGATTATAGCTATCCTAGTGGATGTTAAGTGGTATCTCATTGTGGTTTTGATTTGCATTTTTCTAATAATAATGATGTTGAACATTTTTCATATGCTTATTGGACATTTGTGTATTTTCTTTGGGAAATATCTATTCAAATCTTTTTTTTTTTTGAGGAAGACTGGCCCTGAGCTAACATCTGTGCCCATCTTCCTCTATTTTATGTGTGGGATGCCTGCCACAGTATGACTTGATAAGCAGTGCATAGATCTGTGTCCGGGATCTGAATCGGTGAACCCTTGGCCTCCAAAGTAGAGTGCACAAACCCAGCTGTCATGCTACTGGGCCAGCCCTATTCAAATCTTTTGCTCATTTTGAAATTGGTTTGTCTTTGCATTGTTGAGTTGTAAAAGCTCTTTATATATTGTGGGTACTAGACCCTTACTAGATACATGATTTGCAAATATTTTCTCCATTTTGTGGGTTTTTTCTTTCTTGATCCTTTGTATCAAAGTATCCTTTGACGCACAAAAATTTTTAATTTTGATGAAGTGCAATATATCTATTTTTTCTTTTGTTACTTGTGCTTTTGGTGTCATATCTAAAATTCCTTGCCAAATCCAAAGACATGAAGATTTACCCCTATGTTTTCTTCTAGAGTTTTATAGTTATAGTTCTTACATATAGGCCTTTGGTCTATTTTGAGTTAATTTTTTTTGTATATGGTATGAGGTAAGGATATTTTGCATGTGAATATCCAGTTTTCCTAGCACTGTTTGTTGAAGAGACTATTCTTTCCCCGTTGAATGATCTTGGCACCTTTGTTGAAAATCAGTTGACTATACATGCATAGGTTTGTTTCTAGGTTCTTATTTTCTATTTTACTTATCTATATGTCTGTCCTTATGCCAGTAACACTCTGTTGTGATAACTGTAACTTTGTAGTAAATTTTGAAATTGGAAAATGTGAATCCTCCAACTTAGTTCTTCTTTTTCAAGATTTTTTTGGATATTCAGGGTCCCTTGAAATTTCATATAAATTTTAGGATCTGCTTTACCGTTTCTGCAAAAAAGGCCATTGGATTTTGGTAGGAATTCTGTTGACTCTGTAGATCCATTTGGGAAGTATTGCCATCTTAACAATATTAAGTCTTGCAATCTATGAACATGGGATGTCTTTCTGTTTATCTAGGTCTTCTTTAATCTCTTTCAGCAATGTTTTGTAAGGCCTGCAATTTTTTTTCCTTTTTTTTTTTTATTGAGTTAATGATAGGTTACAATCTTGTGAAATTTCAGTTGTACGTTAATGTTTGTCAGTCGTGTTGTAGGTGCACCACTTCACCCTTTGTGCCCACCCCCCACCCCACCTTTCCCCTGGTATCCACTAAACTGTTCTTACTTAGTCCATAATTTTAAATTCTTCATATGAGTGGAGTCATACACAGATTATCCTTCTCTCGCTGGCTTATTTCGCTTAACATAATTCCCTCAAGGTCCATCCATGTTATTGCAAGTGGAATGATTTTGTTCTGTTTTACAGCTGAGTAGTATTCCATTGTATATATGTACCACATCTTCTGTATCCATTTGTCTGTTGATGGGCACTTAGGTTGCTTCCATGTCTTGGCTATTGTAAATAATGCTGCAATAAACATTGGGGTGCATAGGACTTTTGGGATAGCTGACTTCAAGCTCTTTGGATACATACCCAGTAGTGGGATGGCTGGATCGTATGGTAGTTCTATTTTTAGTTTTTTGAGGAATCTCCATACTGTTTTCCATAGTGGCTGCACCAGTTTGCATTCCCACCAGCAGTGTATGAGGGTTCCTTTTTCTCCACAACCTCTCCAACATTTGTTACTATTAGTTTTAGATATTTTTGTCATTCTAATGGGTGTAAGGTGATATCTTAGTGTAGTTTTGATTTGCATTTCCCTGATGATCAGCGATGATGAGCATCTTTTCATGTGCCTATTGGCCATCAGTATATCTTCTTTGGAGAAATGTCTGTTCATGTCTCCCACCCATTTTTTTTTTATTGAGTTATTGATAGGTTACAATCTTGTGAAATTTCAATTGTACATTAATGTTTGTCTGTCATGTTGTAGGTGCACCACTTCACCCTTTGTGCCCACCCCCCACCCCACCTTTCCCCTGGTATCCACTAAACTGTTCTTGGTCCATAGTTTTAAATTCCTCATATGAGTGGAGTCATACACAGATTATCTTTCTCTCGCTGGCTTATTTCACTTAACATAATTCTCTCAAGGTCCATCCATGTTATTGCAAATGGAATGATTTTGTTCTGTTTTGCAGCTGAGTAGTATTCCATTGTATATATGTACCACATCTTCTTTATCCATTCGTCTGTTGATGGGCACTTAGGTTGCTTCCACGTCTTGGCTATTGTAAACAGTGCTGCAATAAACATTGGGGTTCACAGGACTTTTGGGATTGCTGACTTCAGGCTCTTTGGATAAATACCCAGTAGTGGGATGGCTGGATCGTATGGTAGTTCTATTTTTAGTTTTTTGAGGAATCTCCATACTGTTTTCCATAGTGACTGCAGCAGTTTGCATTCCCACCAGCAGTGTATGAGGGTTCCTTTTTCTCCGCAACCTCTCCAACATTTGTTGCTATTAGTTTTAGATATTTTTGTCATTCTAACGGGTGTAAGGTGATATCTTAGTGTAGTTTTGATTTGCATTTCCCTGATGATCAGCGATGATGAGCATCTTTTCATGTGCCTATTGGCCATCAATATACCTTCTTTGGAGAAATGTCTGTTCATGTCTCCAGCCCATTTTTTGATTGGGTTGTTTGATGTTTTGTTGTTGAGTTGTGAGAGTTCTTTATATATTATGGATATTAAGCCTTTGTCAGATATATGACTTGCAAATATTTTTTCCCAGTTAGTGGGTTGTTTTTTTGTTTCAATCCTGTTTTCATTTGCCTTGAAGAAGCTCTTTAATCTGATGAAGTCCCATTTGTTTATTCTTTCTATTGTTTCCCTTCTCTGAAAAGGCCTGGTGTCCGAAAAGATCCTTTTAATACTGATGTCAAAGAGTGTACTGCCTACATTTTCTTCCAGAAGCCTTATGGTTTCAGGTCTCACCTTTAGGTCTTTGATCCATTTTGAGTTTGTTTTGGTGAATGGTGAAAAAGAATGGTCAATTTTCATTCTTTTACATGTGGCTTTCCAGTTTTCCCAGCACCATTTGTTGAAAAGACTTTCTTTTCTCCATTGTATGCCCTCAGCTCCTTTGTCAAAGATAAGTTGTCCATAGATGTGTGGTTTTATTTTTGGGCTTTCAATTCTGTTCCATTGATCTGTGCACCTGTTTTTGTACCAGTACCATGCCGTTTTGATTACTGTAGCTTTGTAGTATGTTTTGAAGTCAGGGATTGTGATGCCTCCTGTTTTGTTCTTTTTTCTCAGGATTGCTTTAGCAATTCAGGGTCTTTTTTTGCCCCGTATGAATTTTAGGATTCTTTGTTCTAATTCTGTAAAGAATGTCATTGGGATTCTGATTGGGATGGCATTGAATCTGTAGATTGCTTTAGGTAGAACGGACATTTTAACTATGTTTATTCTTCCAATCCATGTACATGGAATGTCTTTCCATCTCTTTATGTCGTCATCCAATTCTCTCAGAAAGGCCTTGTAATTTTCATTATATAGGTCCTTCACTTCCTTAGTTAAATTTACCCCAAGGTATTTTATTCTTTTTGTTGCGATTATGAATGGTATTGTGTTCTTGAGTTCTTTTTCTGTTAGTTCATTATTGGAGTATGGAAATGCTACTGATTTATGCAAATTGATTTTATACCCTGCAACTTTGCTGTAGTTGTTGATTACTTCTAACAGTTTTCCAATGTATTCTTTGGGGTTTTCTATATATAAGATCATGTCATCTGCAAACAGCGAGAGTTTCACTTCTTCCCTCCCTATTTGGATTCCTTTTATTTCTTTTTCTTGCCTGATTGCTCTGGCCAGGACCTCCAGTACTATGTTAAATAAGAGTGGTGATAGAGGGCATCTTGTGTTGTTCCTGTTTTCAGGGGGATGACGTTCAGTTTTTGCCCATTGAGTATGATGTTGGCTATGGGTTTGTCATATATGGCCTTTATTATGTTGAGATAGTTTCCTTCTATGCTCATTTTGTTCAGAGTTTTTATCATAAATGGCTGTTGGATCTTGTCAAATGCCTTGTCTGCATCTATTGAGATGATGATGTGGTTTTTATTCCTCAGTTTGTTGATGTGGTGTATCACGTTGATTGATTTGTGGATGTTGAACCATCCCTGTGTCCCTGGTATGAAACCCACCTGATCATGATGTATGATTCTTTTGATGAATTGCTGAATTCTGGTTGCCAAAATTTTGTTTAGAATTTTTGCATCTATGTTCATCAGTGATATTGGCCTGTAGTTCTCTTTTTTTGTGGTGTCCTTGTCTGGTTTTGGTATCAGCGTGATGTTGGCCTCATAGAATATGTTAGGAATTGTTCCATCTTCCCTAATTTTTTGGAATAGCTTGAAAAGGATAGGTATTAAATCCTCTCTGAAAGTTTGGTAGAATTCCCCGGGAAAGCCATCTGGTCCTGGGGTTTTATTCTTTGGGATGTTTTTGATTGCTGTTTCAATCTCTTTCCTTGTGATTGGTCTGTTCAAATTGTCTGCCTCTTCTTGAGTGAGCTTTGGGAGATTGTAGGAGTCCAAGAATTTATCCATTTCCTCTAGGTTATCCATTCTGTTGGCATATAGTTTTTTGTAGTATTCTCTTATAATCCCTTGTATTTCTGCAGAGTCTGTTGTTATTTCTCCTCGCTCATTTCTGATTTTGTTTATTTGAGCTTTCTCCCTTTTTTTCTTTGTAAGTCTGGCTAGAGGGTTGTCAATTTTATTTATCTTCTCAAAAAACCAGCTCTTTGTTTCATTCATCCTTTCTACTGCCTTTTTCGTTTCAATAGTATTTATTTCTGCTCTGATTTTTATTATTTCTCTCCTTCTGCTGACTTTGGGCTTTATTTGTTCTTTTTTCTCTAGCTCAGTTAGGTGTACTTTAAGGTTGCTTATTTGGGATTTTTCTTGTTTGTTAAGATGTGCCTGTATTGCGATGAATTTTCCTCTTAATACAGCTTTTGCTGTATCCCATATGAGTTGGTATGGCATGCTATCATTTTCATTTGTTTCCAGGTATTTTTTGATTTCTTCTTTAATTTCTTCAAAGATCCATTGCTTGTTCAGTAGTGTGTTGTTTAGTCTCCACATCTTTGTGCCTTTCTCAGCTTTTTTCTTGTAATTAATTTCTAGCCTTATAGCACTATGATTGGAGAAGATGCTTGTTATTATTTCAATTTTTTTAAATTTGTAGAGGCTTGCCTTGTTTCCCAACATATGGTCTATCCTTGAGAATGTTCCATGTGCACTTGAGAAGAATGTGTATTCAGCTCTTTTAGGGTGAAGTGATCTATATATGTCTGTTAAGTCCAATTGTTTTAGTTTTTCATTTAGCTCCACTATTTCCTTGTTGATTTTCTGTCTGGATGATCTGTCCATTGATGTGAGTGGGGTGTTGAGGTCCCCTACTATTATTGTGTTGTTTTTAACATCTTCCTTTAGGTCTGTTAATAGTTGCTTTATGAATCTTGGTGCTCCTGTGTTGGGTGCATAGATATTTATAAGTGTTATTTCTTCTTGATGAAGTGTCCCTTTGATCATTATATGTTGTCCCTCTGTGTCTCTCTTTACCTGTCTTATTTTGAAATCCACTTGGTCTGATATAAGAATTGCAACACCTGCCTTTTTTTCCTTGCTATTAGCTTGAAGTATTGTCCTCCACCCCTTCACCCTGAGTCTGTGTTTGTCCTTGGGGCTGAGGTGTGTTTCCTGGAGGCAACAAATTGTTGGATCTTGTTCTTTAATCTGTTTTGCCACTCTGTGTCTTTTTATTGGAGAGTTCAATCCGTTCACATTGAGAGTGATTATTGATGCATGTGGGCTAAATGCTGTCAATCTGTCACTCATTATCTTGTTTTCCTGCATTTCTTTTCCTGTGTGCTTTAGACTACCCATTTAATACTGCAATTTCTTATGCTGGGTTTCTTAGATTTTTCCTTATTTATGATTTGTGACTCTGTTCTGTACTTTATTTTAGTGTCTACCTTGAAGTTTGTATTTAGAATCTCGTGTATAATATAGTCTATTCTCTGGTGGTCTCTTACTTACTTGACCAATACTGATTTAGACACTTTGCTCTTCCCCTCCTAAATAATTATTTTCATTTCTTATTCCAACTCGTGTTATGAATTTGTAGTTAGAGTGATAAGATCATCCTTGCTTTGGTAGTTTCCTTACCTTTACCCTAATGCTATAGTTGAATATTTGCTATCCTGTTCTGGTTCTATCCATCGGTCTCCCTAGTCTGTGGATTATGACCCCTTTCTCCCTTTTTTCTTTTTTCAAGTATGAGAGCCTTCTTGAGGATTTCTTGTAGTGGAGGGCTTTTAGTTACAAATTCCCTTAACTTTTGTTTGTCTGGAAAAGATTTAATTTCTCCCTCATATCTGAAGGAAATTCTTGCTGGATAGAGTATTCTTGGCTGAAGATTTTTATCTTTTAAAGCTTTGAATATGTCGCTCCATTCTCTCCTAGCTTGTAAGGTTTCTGTAGAGAAATCCACTGACAGTCTAATAGGGGCTCCTTTATAGGTTATTCTCTTCTTTTTTCTTACTTCCCTGAGTATTCTTTCCTTATCTTTCCTTTTTGCCAGTTTTACTACTATGTGCCTTGCAGCAAGTCTTTTTACATTGACAAATCTAGGAGATCTGAAATCTTCCTCTACACACATTTCTCTGTCAATCCCTAGATTTGGGAAGTTCTCTTCAATAATTTTGTTAAGCACACTTTCTGCTCCATTTTCCTTTTCCTCATTCTCGGGAATTCCTATGATCCTTATGTTCTTACTCCTCATTGAGTCCTCTATCTCTCGGAGATTCTCCTCATTTTTTTTTTTTAATTCTTAGTTCTCTTTCTTCCCCTGTCTGGAGCCATTCAGCCTGTCTATCTTCAATTATGTTAATTTGCTCTTCTATGGTGTCTACGCGGGCATTCAGGGAATCCGTATTCTGTTTTATCTGGTCCATTGTGTTTTCATCTCTAGTAATTCTGTTTGATTCTTCTTTATGATTTCAATCTCTTTTGTGAAATAACTCCAGAACTTGGCTTGTTTCTCTATCTTTCTCTCTACCTCATTGAGTTTTTTGATTATAGCTGCTCTGAACTCATTATCACTTAGTTTACCTAATTCCAAGTCCTCAGGACTGTAAGGCCTGTAATTTTTAATTGAATGATGAGCATTGTGAATTTTATGGTATTGAATGGTAGATTTTGTTTTATTTCTTTAAATATTATTGTGATGTGTCTGGCACATGAAGTTACTTGGAATTAGTTAAGTCAGGCTTGCTTTTAAGCTTTTTTAGTGAGGCAGCATACACCAGGAATAATTTAGGCCTATTACTTGGTGAGACCTTTTTGATGACTCTTCAATGTCCATGTCTTATGAGGTCTTTTCTAATGGCTGGTGGGAATACAAACTATTCTCAGCCCTAATGGCTCCATATGTTTTTCAACCTGTTGCTTTCCAGTGGTTATTTTTCCAGAGTAGAGTAATTCCCTCTAACCTATGTATAGATCTCTATTCAGTCAGAGGCTGAATGGGACCCCTCTGCACATCTTTGAATCACTTTCTCTGAGCAGCATTCTTCTTTTTAGTACTCTTTCCTGTTAATTCTAGGCTTCTTGGTCTCTCTGATCTTTGTTTCTTCCACTCAGCTAGACCTCTGGGCTCTGTTTGGGATCCTCTGGTCTATATTGTGGCCTGAAGACCCCAGAAGCAATTGTAGGCTCAACTTATTTGTTTCCCTTTTCCAGGGATCATAGTCTTGCATTTCCTGTTCAGTTTCTGAAAATCATAGTTTTATATATTTTGTTTTCTAGATGTTTAAGGCGTGAAGTTAAGTCCAGTTCTTGATACTTCATCATTGTCAGAAGTAGAAGTCGTGAATCACTGTATCAAAGAAAAGTCAAATTGAATTTTCATTGATGTCAAATGAAGAGGATAACATCTTAATTCTTGTGTAGTGCTTGGATGAATTTGGGTATCCTCTTTAATAAATTTATCTTAAAAGTTGCTTTACATCCTTAATGCTACTTAGTTATTATTTTTTTAAAGGTATTTTTTTTAAAGTTTGGCACCTAAGGTAACCTCTGTTGCCAATCTTTTTTTTTCCTTCTTCTTCTTCCCAAAGTCTCCCAGTACATAGTTGTACATTCTAGTTGTAGGTCCTTCTGGTTGTGCTATGTGTGATGCTGCCTCAGCATTGCTTGACAAGTGGTGCCATGTCTGTGCCCAGGATCCAACTGGGGAAACCCTGGGCCGCTAAAGTGGAGCATGTGAACTTAACCACTCGGCCATGGGGCTGGCTCTGCTGCTTAAGTATTAATGAGAATTTTTCATTGTGCTGTTTTTCGAATAAACACTAGCTTAAGGACACAGTAAATGTCCACAATATTAAGAATTGTTTTCTTTTTTTAAATTCAACCTTAAAAGCATAGCATTCTAATGGAGTAGATGAAAGGTGTGTTTGGTAGATGGAAGGGGAGATATGATCTTAAACTCTCTGTACTTTAATTTCTTCATCTCTAAAATGAAGAAAATAGTAATATAGTTTTGATATATGTAATATGATATTTGTATTGTGATATATGTATTGTGTTTAGGACAATGCTAGGCATATCCTAAGTACTATATAAATGTGAACCATTATTATTACCCTAATCATACTTGTTTTTATTATCATTTGAGAAGACATGGAGGGGATTAGATCATGAAATTTAAAGCTGTATAAGTATTTATCTAATTTAATATCAAATTATGCCTGGATGTACTAATTTTGAATATCCATGGCGTGAAGTGTGGAAGACAGAACCTGAATTTTGGGTTAGTAATGTAGAGCTCAACAAAAAGTTTTGGTCCTTTGAAACTTGTATGTTAGCTAGCAAACTTTTTCCTCGTAGATCTGTGATGTCATTACTGGAGGCATCAATACTGAGAACTGAAAGGAAATTAAACTGAGATTTTTACTGGGTTAGAAATGAAAAGATGTATACCATTGTCATTTACATTTTAACTAGAGGCTCAAATTATTGATATTGTTAAACTCTATAATATTATAGTTAAACTTTGGGCAAAAATATATGCTGGTATATATTGGTTTACATAGCAAATGTATTTTTAGAAAGTTGCAAGTTCATTCAATTTTGGTTAGTTAATTTCACTTCCAATGTTAGTATGGAGGAATAAATACACTACTAAAAAGAGCCTGCTTTTGAGATGAAGAGTTCTTTAATAATTGACATCGCCTATCTTATCAGTAGTTACTCAATTAATATTTCTACCTAATTAAATTTTTTAAGTTTTCTTATAGCAGTGTGTGTGTGTGTGTGTGTGTGTGTGTGTGTGTGTAGACTGCTCTTGATTTGGAAATAAGATACCATACCTTTTCAGAAGTGGAGTTAGTAGACTTACAATGGGAAACATGAATATTAGCTTTCATTTGTCAATTACTGGTCACTGATGATGAAAAAAAGTAGTGAACTGACTACAGTCTTTGAAATAAAATCTGTTTGTTGAACAAACTTTTGACTTTTGTTCACGTGATGTTAGAATTGAATAGTATTTCTGTTTCAGCGCAACAGAATTTAGATGGATCTATGTAACTGATTCTGAAGTCTTCTTGATTTGTTGTTTCATTAATAACCGGAATTATTAAAATTCTTACTTACACTATTGATTAAAGTGTTCAAGATTTCTTACCTTGCTAAGTTCTGTAGGACAGATTTGTTCTGGGAGATATTTGTGAATCAACAGTTTAACTTAACAGTTTAAACAATTACTGTATAAAATTGCTTGTGAAGTCATGATTTATACCATTATTTTTATAGCTAACACCACAAAATAACCATGCTCCTATAACCAACAGCAGAATTTAGAAATGGTAGGTTCTAGTGTGTGAAGTTATTGCATATGAATGGAGAGAGATGTTATTTCAATGATATGTTTTTATTACTAGCTTCTGTTTTTATTAAGGATAATGAAAACCTTGTGTCTGGGCCTGTGAAGAAAACTAATGTGACCTTCGATGTGACCCACCTGTTGTGCTTTCACGATCGATAATAGTCCCCTCATGCGAGGGTGATCTGGAGAATAACAATGTGCCAGCATGATGGAAAATAACATTTGCAAATTTAGGTTGAAGAAATTGAAGTACGCTTGGATCAGGTCCTAGATTAAAGTAATGAAAACAACTTATTTAACCAAATATTTTGAGAAAAGAAGATATTAAGAGATACCTGATTCACAATGCCTTTTTCAGGGAGAGTTGTTCCTTGGTTATATACTTATCTATCAGGCTTTTCATAAAACAAATGACTTCCTAAATCAGTGTTTGGCAATTTTTACAACTAGAAGAGCAAGATAACCAATGCCTGGACTTTAGACATTCCCATGTTATTGCATTTATGGAAAATTAAAAATTTTATTTAGCACTTAAGACCAGTTGTTTTAAAGCCTTGATTGTGTTTTAAAAAACAAAGAAACAAAGAATAAGCAGTTTGCTTATTTGATTCTTAGAGCATAGGTATAAGAGTTTTCCCTGCTAGACCATGTCTGGCCTGGATTTACCTGGAGAGTAATCTACCAGCTAAAGAATTGTTATCATTTTGCAGATAAATTTAAGGACACCGTCATCTGGTAGACATTTTCACCAGCTTGCAAAATGTTCTTTAGCATACTCATCCTTAGGAAGATCCTAGTGATGATATATTTGATGAGCAAACATCAGCGTCTCAAAACTAAACAACTAGTGTGCTGCTGCTCTGCAATATACAGGTCGAATCCCATCATTGTGGAAATCACTGTAGTATAAGAATATTGACATATCTTGGCTTCTGACTTAGGTTAAGGATAATCCTAACTAGTCAATACTCAGCTTAAATCTTCTGCAGAAACCTCTCCCTCTTTGGCAGCTGCATGAACATTAGCTTTGTTGATGAGAGTTCTATTGATAGGGCCTTTGTAGAAGGATGACAAGTGGGTGGCACCAAGACTCCAGTTGAAGGTGTGATGGATGACGCTTTACTAACGTCTCATGCTTGGCTCTTAGAACTGCTGCTGCCAACACCAGTGGAGTCTTTCTTTCTCTTGGGGTGGTAGGGAGTGAAAGTCAGGAGACAGTTTGTTCTTGGGATCTCCAGATAGAACTTAATGCATATTTTCTTATAGAAGCTAGTTTTATAATTCAGTGCTCAGCTATGCTATGAGTGGACTGGCGTAGGATTCTAACCACAATTGGTATCATTGTTTCTATGAGAAAATACATTCCAAATTCTAAGAACTTTTGGAACTAAATCCGTTTGTGTGTTTATATGTTTCCTATTGGAAATATAGGACTTCTTGTATTTCTAAAGATTATAGAACTGTATTAACTTAGAATTTGAGAGACCTTGGAAGTCATTTATTTCAAATTCATTTTATAGATAAGAAGACAAAATTCTAGAAGAAACAAGTCTAGTTTGGCTGGAAAATATGATCTCATGGGATTGGGTGTTCTAACATTTAAAAAAAATCAGTTTTATCTAGAGGCTTATTTCTTTTAGGTTCTGAGATTCTTGATTTTTAAAATTTTCATAGTTCTGTGATGTACAGGCCTGAGAATTCATCATTTGATAATTTTCCAGGTTTTTCTGTTTGGGGACTTCTACATCACTAACCCGTATTATATGATCTGTATGCTAAAAGATAATAAGACTTTGTATATTTTGTTGGACTTATCTCTTCTGCTGTGTTGTTTTATTGATTGTATCTAACATAGTCTTGAAATGTGTTGCTTTAAATGGCGAGGTATTGATCCTGAATTGATTCATTTTAAAATTCCTAATTATGTATTTACCTGAACCTTTATGTGCTTTTGATTTGTAGATTGGTATATTATGTTAAGGTGGACAAGAGAACATGTGCTCAACAAATGTAGTGTTATTTGTTTTCAAAAACTGATGATAATTCAAAATTATCTTTGGAACTCTGCATTGTTGTTTTCATGCGATATTCTTTCTTGATATCTTGTAGTACATCGATAAAGGTGTTAGTAAAGGAATTTGTTTATTTTTAAAAATGATGTTGGAACAAATTTGTTGTCACCAAATGATATAATATTATTATTACGGTGTATGGGAACTTCTCTTTTACATCTTTCTCCTGCTCAAACATGTACCCTAATAAGACAAAGTAAACAGTTCAAGATATTAATATTATACTGAAGAGAAAATTTTGTATTTTCAATGAGGGTATACTATCTTTGAAGCCTTTTTCACTTTAAACATCTTCATCTCTGGATGAGAATGTAGCAATCACTTTCTGCTGCTGGAAAGGAGTGACAAGGAGGAGTTAATAGGTGACTTTCACGTATGTTTTTCAGCTTTGACTTCTTCAGAATTCAACTCTCAGAATAACACTTTTCAGATCTTAAGATACAAGAGTTTTTTGGTCTTAATCCTCTTCATTGAGCTATCTATTAATCTTCCATATTACCTAATTTTTAGGAATATATAGTCTTTCAGCTGCCATAATCACATAGCATCTTACTCAGTATCACAGACTAAATTATGCCTAAAATATTTAACATATATTCATTTAGTTTTTTTAACTGAAGTATAACTGACATACAATATCCTGTTAGTTTCAGGCATACATCGTAGTGATTCAAATTTACATACATTATGAAATGATCATCAACCACGATAAATCTGGTTACCATCTGTCACCATTACTTAGTTTTGAATATTATGTTTCCATTGCAAGGTACTGATATTATATACTTTTCATTTATGTTGAACATTTTTATGATTTTTTTGCTGAATGAATATAATTAGTATGCTAAGTATTATGTTTTAACCAGACACCAATATGTAATTTTGTGTCTAAGTATTTTTTTTGATGATATAGGGCATCAATATTAAATGAAATTTTAACACAGTGATTTCATTTCCTTGAAAATATTTCTATCAGAAATTCATATTATACTTGTATTATGCTGAACATAATGAAATGTTCTCTTCTTTCCCTTGTTGTGTCCTTATTACTGCAATTGCCAAAACATTCAAAAGTTTAATTTAAACTGAAATGTTTCTCCTTGGAATAAACAGAATATCTCATTTGTGAAGTGTTATTAGACTTTACGTTGTAAATTTGTTCTAAGACCTTTGTAATTAACAACTCATAGCTTCATGTGCCTGATGCTTAAAAAAATTGGCATGTCATGTTTCAAAAGATATTTAGGATATTTTTGAACCCTACCATTGTCTCATTGAGACCGGAAGTTGATATTGAGACTGCATTTTATTGTTAACTTTGTTTTTTATAAAGTAATTTCATTAAATTACTCTGGAATATATGTTGCTATTTAAAAAGATTTTGAATCATGATGTAGTGGACATGTTCTCAGTAATATTCAGTAATTGAGATTTCCTAAGGAGACTATAAGGAACCCAGAGTTCCCTTTCATTATTAAGTGAACTAGATTGAATTGTATATTAAGCACTAAGATTGAATGATTTTCACAGAACTGAGTAAACTTTTATGGTTTTGGAAAATTGAATTTAGAGCTCAGTGCAGATGGGATTAAGGTCATGGGATTATGAGCAGTTAGTTAGATTTGCTTTATTTTTTTTTTTTTTATCATACTGTGGATTAAAAAAACTAAAGAATAAGGATAAATAGACCCCTTCCTGAATAGTAGTGATAACAGAGGGTTCCTTGGGGATTAGTTCTAAGACTAGTCACATTTTATTTGTGAATTTGAAGAGAAAGTATACAGGGAAATCTTTTGTTTTCTTGGAAAAGGTTTCCTTTTCCAAGCTTTTTCAGACAGTAAAATGCTAATCAAGATATCAAAGATAGGCAAATAGGATGGAGTGGTAAAAATCTCCATTTGCCCAAAGTGGTGATTATTTTCATTTTTTTTTCTACTTAATACAAAGACAATGAAGCTTTAACTCTTACTTATTACCTAGAAGAGAAGAATTATTTTAGAGGTCTCTGTGTCTATGTAACCAAAAAAATCAGAAGAAATACTGGATATTATCAGGAAAGGTATTAGAAACAAAATACAGTGTAATCTTGCCCTTAAGGAAAACACGATAGCAGCTAAACTGGAAAACCAAGTTTTTAAAAAACTGCATTTCCAGAAAGAAGTAGAACCAGAGGAAATCCGGAAATCTTTAGGAAGTGAGTGAATTCGTATCAATATAGACTAAAAATATAACTTTTTGGCTTGGAAAGACCAAGCCTGAGAGTGGATATGATTTAAGTGTAAATACTCATGAAGAGTGTATATAAAGGGAAGATGGATTTAGTTACCGTGTTAGCCATCCCTGGCCCCGACACCCCGCAATCTTCAGTGGTTTGTGTAGAAGCTTTGAAGCACAGTTTAGAGTGTGGGTTTTGAATTCAGAAGACTTGGATTTATGTCCAGATTCCTACACTTAACAGCTGTATGACTTTAAATCTCAGTTTCCTCATTTAAAAAAAATAGAATATAGGGGCCACCCTGTGGCTGAGTGTTTAAGTTTGTGCACTCCACTTTGGTGGCCTGGAGTTCACTGGTTCGGATCCTGGGCGTAGACCTACACACTGCTTATCAGGCCATGCTGCAGTGGCATCCCACATAGAAGAAATGGAATGACTTGCAACTAGGATATACAACTATGTGCTGGGGATTTGGGGAGAAAAAAATAGAATATAATATTTATTCCATAGGGTTAATATATGCATATTAAATTAGGTTAAATTAGTTATGAAATGAATGGAAATACCTGACACATAGTAGAACTCAATAAATGCTGACTGAATTAGAATATATGCCCATCTGAAATCCTTCTCTCTAGCTTCAGGTTCCTTTTTTTTTTTTACTTGAGAAAGATTGGTCCTGAGCTAATGTCTGTGCCAATCTTCCTCTATTTTGTATGTGGGATGCCACCACAGTATGGCTTGGTGAGCAGTGTGTAGGTCTGCTCCCGGGATCCAAACCAGTGAACCCCAGGCTGCCCAAGTGGAGCACGTGAACTTAACCTCTAAGCCACTGGGCCGGCCCCCATAGCCTTAGGTTCTTTTAAGGAGAGTTCTCAAACTGGGGTCCATGGATGTAAAATCTGTATTTGTGTAATAAATTTTATTCCTTTCTTTGCTAGATCCACTTTACTTGGTCTCCTGCTCCCAAATCAGGACATTCCCAAAGTTTAATCCTTGGTTCTATTGTGTAAACTGTGTTGCTCTTGTCATTTCTTATATGTCTATATATTTTCTGAAGTCATATTTATTATATTCTTCATTGCCTTTAGAGAAGTATGAAAAATGATAAGGTTAAGTCTTTCAGTTGTGGTTACTATGACTTCTTGGGGAATATGTGAACATTTCTACTCAGGGGTTTTTAGCATGAGAGAATTTCATTCACAAAATAAGGCCAATATTGTGTTAAGTAATTACGGAAGTAATTATTCAAAAAAATTTATTGAGCATCTTCTATGTGGAAGGCACTGTTAAATTTTTTAAGTGATATTATTGTTTTCATGCTAATATGAGTCTAAAAGAACCTGTGTTACAGGAAGCAGTCTGTCTTCTATTTCCATTTCCCCCTTGCTGCCTCAAGGAGGACCTTCATCTGTGTCCATCTGTGGTTCCCTCAGAACTCAGATACTTCTTCCTCAGTGTAGGGAGTGCTACTGTTACAAGTGTGGTGGGCTAGCTGCAGCTGATGGCTGTCTTCTCTTCTGCATCCAGGGGTACCCTCATGTCTCCATCATTCTCAGTGTCCTATGATGAAGAACTGTCAAGAACACCATTAGTAACTTTTAAGTAATCTTTAGCTATTGAAATGATAAGATTTTTTTATGATAATTTTATGACATTGTCATAAAATAAAAGTGAAAATCATACTCTCATGCTTCTAATGTAGTGAGCTTTTAGTGTCCATTAGTGAGGTTCTCATTAAGATTCTATGCCCAAGAAATAGATTTTTTTCCATGAGTTAATTGATGAATATTTTTCACAAAATTAATATTAGAAAAATAACTATTTTAAGTTTTGGAGAGGGAGAATATATGTTGTATTTTCCGAGGAAAATAGTTTTAACAGAAAATAATCTTAAAAATATAAAAAAATTTAGTTTAAAAAATATTATTTCCATGTGTTTGTGAAAGTTGAGGATTTATTCTTATATGTCACATATATATTGTATTATATTTTATATATATTGTTTGTTTATATTCAAGAAATGTGTGTGTGTTGTGAAACATCATTACTGTCAGTACTAAAAGGGGAAAGGTCTGTTTGTTAGGAAAACTGTGACTAATAGACTATTTTAAAGGAATTGGAGTTTTATTACTTTTTAAAATAAATATGGTGGACACAAACCAGGAATATAAAACACTTTGTCATGATCTGTAGTTAAGTGCAGGCTCTAACTTATTTTAATGAATAGATAAAAATGATTTGTATTTATGACATTTTATGTTTATATCTAAATTCCTACTTTTATTTCTACCTGAAAATATTGGAAACTTTATGAAAGGACCCATATTCATTATGGAAACTTTAACCAATATAGAAAAGTACAAAAATAAAGGGAAAAAATTTACCTCAAGTCTTGCCTCCCAGAAATAACAATTAAATAACATTTGGTAAGTATTCCAGACATATCCCTAACCATCTGAACAGACAGAAGCCTGGAAAGAGAGAAGAATACTTTCACAAAAATGTGTTCATGTTACGTGTAGTATATTTCATAAAAGTATTAAATTTGATTTTTTTCAGATTTAACAAAAGAAAAATTTAAATGAAACTGAAGAAATTTCTAAACTTCAGGTATATCTTCATAGCAAGACATATAAATTCCTAAAGATCTTTCTGTAGTAAAAAAAATAAAAAAGGATGAGGTTAAGTTCATTAAAAAGGAAAACCACCTGGTTCAACTTCAGATAGTATCCTCTGCTGTGAAAGATAATTAATTTATACTTCCTCCCTTTCCCCTTCCTTCGCCCCCTGCTTTATTATTTCCACATTGCATTGTAGCTTACAGTGTTGCTTAGTGCTCACCTTTTAGCACTAGCTGCTTTTTTTTTTTCTGTGAGGAAGGCTGGCCCTGAGCTAACATCTGTTGCCCATCTTCCTCTTTTTTTTCCTTCTTCCCAAAGCCCCAGCACATAGTTGCATATCCTAGTTGAGAGTCAGTCTAGCTCTTCTATAAGGGATGCTGCCACAGCATGGCTTAATGAGCAGTGAGTAGGTCTACGCCCAGGATGTGAACTAGTGAACTCCCAGCCGCAGAAGCAGAGTCGGAACTTCACCGCTTGCCCAATGGGCCAGGCCCAGCACTAGGTTCTTTTTGATTCATCCTTTGCTTAGCTGGATTTCATTTTCAGGTAATGCTTTCTTGGATGCAAACTTCCTTAATCTTTGTCTGTTGACATATTTTTTTATGTTTAAACTTTCTTTGTTGCTTTTATCCTTGAAGAATACCTTGGCTGGGTAGAACGTTATTGGGCCAACCTTACTTTCGGGACTCTAGGTTTTGCTCCACTTTTTTCTGGCATTAGTGTTGAGGCAAAAGCTGAGGCCGGACTTACTCCTGCAACAGCCCCTTCTACCTCCAACTTTGCAGGTAATTTTTTGTTTTTACCTGTAAGTCTTTAAAGTTCAAAGTTTATCAGGATATGTTTTAGCATTAATTGTAATGTTTTGCTTTTTCTCGAGGACATGAATTACTTTCTTCTGTTATATTTAAGTAGTTTTTTGTGGAGGTCCATTTTTTAAAATTCTCTTCCTCAGGGTCAGTAATTATATATATGTTGTATCTCCACTGTTTTCCTAGCTATCGGTTTTATCTCCAATGCTTTCTCTTTGTTCATTTTTACCATTTCTTTTTAAATGATTTTCTTAATCTTCCCTCTATGCTCTAGTTTCAGTTGTTAAAAGAGTTTTTTTATTACATCTAATGAACCTTTTTGTCTATATATGGGCTTAATTTTCCTTCTTCCATTTCTTTCCTGAGACCTGTCAGCTCACTTTTCAACTACTGTTGTCTTATCTCTTCTTTGATCTCTTAATTTTTTTGAGCTCTTTTTTCCTCCCCCACAGAGATCATATTATTTTTATTTGAGACTGAGGAGAAATATTTGTCTAAACTCTTCCTTTGTTTCCTTGAGCAGAGGAGGAAGTCATTATTCTTGTAATGTGTGATCTGCGCTGTTAGATAATATCCTATTTTTCCCATTATGTATGTATATATGGATCCTGTACTAATTCTTTTCTTATTGTTTATCTTCAGATGGGGGCATATTTTTACTGGATAGCTATTTGCTGAAAAAAAAAAGTTAGGAGGAGTATGTTAGAGTGAATTGGGGCAGTCTTAGCATCTTTAAAAATGGCATTTGTTGCTTGAAAAACCTCAATTGTGTTTTTTTACATTCTGCCTATATCTCTCCTTTGTCTCTGGCATGACAAGTTTGGTGTGGCTTACACTGAAGCACCTAAGTCGGCTACCTGTGTTGTGGTCTGTCATCTCTGCTTCCTTTCCCTCACCTCAGGCAGTGTTTTAGGAGATTTGATTAGAGACAAGATGGTATATCTGCATGTTTCTTCCTTATTCAGCTCAACTTCACCTGCAATTCCTCAGTGTGGAACTGGATTTTCTAGGAGTATTCTCAGCTAGTTCTATTGTCTTCCACACCCCTAAATATTATCATTTTAATTAAAGGATCATTTGATATCCTTTCAGATTGTGGTACTTTTAGAGAAATTTATTCTTGCTTGAGGTCTGAGGAGGTGGGTGTCAGCTTGTAGTGTTCTCCTTTATTCTCGTTTGGATTCAATATGTTTGGTGTATATTGTTCATTTTGTGGCTTGAGCTAGTAGATATTTTATTGCTTCATGGAAGATCTCCCCACCTCCCATTTTTTATGATTTTGTTGTTTTCAAGGGAGAACAATTGAGAAAAAATGGTTTTTGCTCCTTCATCTTTGACCAGAATTCTGAATCGTCTCTTTAAAAAATATTTATTAATATGTTGTCTGCTCACTTCAAGTCTATTTAACATTGCCTAACATTTATTATCTGCCATGTGTTAGGCCTTGTTGAGTTAGCTTTATATAACTCTCTCTCTTAATTTAAAAAATCCTATATGTTTTCAGTATTATCTCATTTAAAAGTTAGAAATCCAGTGTTCAGATTAATTAAGTAAATTGCCAAGATCACACAGTAGCTAGAATTAAAACTCAGGTCTGTCGGACTCCAAAGCTGTATTTTTCTGTTGTACCCCATCTATCCCTGTCTAGATAATCAAAAATTTTGAATAAGAGATTTTATGAACATTTCATGGTTAGATTTTTCACTGCCGTCTTTTGGCTAATTTGAATTTGATAAGTGTCTGTACATATCCATCCACACATATAAATAATAATAATGATAATAGACCATAGGTTTACCTTGATGGTTTGTGTCTGAGTATGCACAGATACATACTGTATTCATAAAATTTTTCTCCCCTTTGGGTAATCTATCAAAGGGGCCAGTGGGACTCTAGGTCCAAGTACCACCAACTGGAATAATCCACTGGTGCCTGAGCATGAACAAGATAATATTTCTGAGATAGATTATTTATGCACCAATTGATCCTATTCTGGTTTAATCTACCATGTGATTTGACATTCTGAATTGCAGGAAAATATCCAAAGCTATCTTAGGTAAACATAGCTTACTCATTTTACTGGAAGATTAAAAGTGGTTAGCTATATAGCGACGTTTAGGGGAAAAGTAGGTAGGGGTTGAAGAAGAGAATAATTAGGCCCAGGTTGTATGGACAACTTATTGCTCCAGTTTTCCTTTCATATCTGGGAAAATATTTGGTTGTTTTTCTTTTTAAATTTTTTCCCCTTTGTGTTATAGAGTAACAGGGTCTTCAGATATACATGGCATACTTACCCAAAGCTTAATTACTAGTAATGGGCTGTACTACTTATAGATGGTTTACCTTTTCTCCAGTAACAGTCTGGGTATCTGGCGTGGAGGCCTGCTATAAGATTCTCCAGCTTTCTGTTGCAAATACTAATGTCCTACGATGCCTCTTCAACTCTAATTACTACTTACCAGATGGTTAGAAACTTTTTTGCCAGCATAATTATGTATGTAATCAGTTTTAAATTCTTGAGTTTAAAAAAGTCAGCAATAACAACTACAAGTTACATTGCTACCATAGTGTGTTAGTATTTCAAACAGAATTACAATTGTGGTAGAAATTGGCAGGCAGAGCAGATCATGATCTGGAGCCCCAAAGGTGTGACTCAGATGAAAAATGATTCCTTAAATGTGTTGAGAGCAGCTTATTCAAGTATGTCAGGGATGGCGTGTGTTTTGGATTTTAAGAAGCACTTGATGCCATAAGCTAGTGACTGCTGGTGTCGAACAGGCACTCTAGTGAGTCCATGGCAGTGTTCAGGCAGCTCCAAAAAAACTGGGTGTGCATGTTTTAAAGGAAAGGGAAACACCCTAGTGCTTTTCTTATGGCCTGTGAAATCAGAATCTACAAAGGTTTTCCCTCAGGCAAGCTATTTTTGTAAGTGCTCTTGCCCAGAGAAGTACTATCAGTTTCTCTTCTTATTTTCCAGTTCCTTGGGTTCTCATTCACATACCTTCTAATTGTTGTCCTCATTCCTGTCTATCTTTCCATAAGTCTATTTTCATAGATGTTTCCCTCTTTTTTTTTTACCTCCCTCACACTGCCTTATTTCACTTAGAAAGGTTAGTTATTGAAGTCTTTTATAGCCAATACTGGTTTTACACAAGGACCGATCCCATCTGTTAAGTTAATGCTTATAACTTGACAGAGAAAAACACTGGTTCAGTGTAGGGTGGGTGTAAGAGCAAGTGCTTTGGAGTCACATGTTCCTGGACTGGGACCCCAGTCCTCATTCATACCTCCTCGGAATACCCTTAGACAAGTTACATTACTTCTTTGAGCCACAATTTTCTAAAAGATGGAGATAATGCCTTCCTTACTTGGTTGGTGTGAGGTATAAGTGAGATAACTTACATAAAGTATGGCTAGTATAATGATTAAAGCATAATGAATGAATCGCATATTATACTATTGATCACAATTATTTATTCTTTTACTTTGTATAGATGAAGTATACTTCCTCTTCTCTGCTGTCTTTGGGTCTTGGCCATGTCATTTCTGAGGAGAATCTTTTAGAAGCGTTGCAAGTTTCCATCCGACCTCTTATTCCTATGCCCTCTATTATAAGAAAAGCATGTTTCAGACATAGGATGTATCCTCAGCCTGAGTTCTAGAATAAGAAGACAAAGGATCAGACTTGAATCTGACTCATAGCGTAGAGCAGAGTCACAGAAGCTGACCTGCTTCCACCAACATGTAATATGAGCAGAGAAATAAATATTTGTTGTTTTAAGTCACCAAAGTTTTGAGATTATTATACAGTATAATAACATTTCTGTTACCAATTTCTGTATTTGTCAGCTTTGCTGCAGTCACAGAGAATCCCAAAGTCATAGTGGCTTAAAAACAACAAACATTTATTTCTCAGTCATAGTTCTGCAGGTTGGCTGTGGCTCTGCTTGGCTCTGGCCATATGTCATTTCAAGCTGTGATCCAGGTTGAAGGAGCAGCCCCTATCTGGGACGTGCTGTTCTCAAACCAGAAGCCAGGAGTACAAAAGGCTAAACCAAACTATGTAGGTACATTTAAAGCTTCCATAAGGATATGGCGTCTGTCACATCTCATATTCCATTGGCTAAGTCACCTGTCCAAGCCTGGCAATGGGGCAGGGAAATGTGTTTCACCTGCTGGGAGGCACTGGAAGTCACATGTCAAACTGTAGGAACAGATAGTTGGGAACATAATACAACCGACCACAGTAGGTTTTCCACACACGTTAGATTTCTGCTGTCTTCAATACTTCTCTTTCCAGTCCAGGATTGCTGAGCAGGTATAAAATACAACTACATCTAGGAGAGAGAATAGATTAATTCTACTTAGGGTAGAGCTATTAGATACTTTTCTCAGAGCAGATTCCAGGTGAGGGTACAATCACAAAAAAAAAGAATAAAGAAAATAGTTAAGTATTAGCAAGTGTGTTGGATCCATGCGGATTGATCATGATTTTCCAAAAGCGCTGGGGAAAATGTCTCATCTTGGACATATAATTTTATGACACTGTGGGGTTTCCAGGATTCTAAAATGAAATGGCTGTGGCAGTGACCCTTTCTATTTGACTAATTGCCTAAGTTGATTATTTTCCCCCTCCTCAGTGCTCTAGGAATTTTTATGAGCCTCTTTAAAGTAACTGAGATGCCAGTCAGGGTACGTTCAACCAACAGGTGACATCTGTCGTGTAGTTGTTGCCCCTGAATTAAAAGTCCCTTTGGCCATTGGAACTTCTTTGGATTGGCATCCACTGTACCAGGGCATGAAAGCTCATCAGAAAAGTATTTTATCTATTATATAACCTGCCACAGTTTCCTTTTCCTACATTTATGCATGTCTCTGGGAGTCAGAGTATCTTAGAAGGTTCTGAGGAAAACTTGAACTTAATGCCACATTTAAATTCATTCTTTGACCTTAATTTCTCTTCTCTGTTCTTGTCACTTTTTAAATATCTGAATCTTATTTTAAAGAAACTTGATATAGGAAAAGATGTATTAACATTTAGGTAAATTAGTACCTTTTAAACTTAGTATCATATCATGAAATTTAGAAAAGAGGTTTTCTTTAAGAAGTTTAGCCTGTTGCCTAGGACTTGGAAGACAGAGTTAATAATAAGTTGGATTTTTTATGCTAGCTGCTGAAAATGAAAACTCGTTTATGTTATTTTTCTCCTTTGATCCTCATTTTCTCTAAATCTGATAAGTAAGGGAGATGAATAGCTGTCTCTCTTTCTTATTGGGCTATGTAGATATGTACTAGTAGATCTGGAAACACTTTGCATTCAGAAGAAAGGTGCAACAGGAATTCCATTAGTGATATAAGTATTAAGGGGAGATTTGCTTAGAAATAAATAAATTATGCCTTGGATGATGAATTTACTTTTCTGTCCACTTTCTGAAGGTTAATGACTTACGTTCATGATTTGAGTTCAAGAAATAGAGAGAGGTTTTTGGAAAGACAGATACACTTATTTTGCCATACAACATGATTATTGAAAAAGTTACTGTTGTGTTTTTGAAAATAAAGGACATAAGTATTGTTTTTTGTTTGTTTGTTTTAAAAACAGTTGCCAGTGATTGAAGAAGACAAGATATACGATATGATGTGGCACATGGCATAGCATGTATTTCCCTCCGTCTCTCATGGGAATGTGTTCCTATTCATTTCTTAGCTATGACTTTTCTGGGTAAAGTTTGTTTGCACAAGGGGTTTCCATATTTAAATTCAAAGGACATATTCCAGAGCTCCAGATATTAAGAGCACTCTTCCAGGCTTTGTAGGTGAAATTAAAATGAACAAGGCAAGTCTTCTCCTCTCAATGAACTTATAGCCTAGTGAAAGAGACAACAGATATTACACAAATTACTATAATAGAAGGCAAAACATGTGTTTCCAAGCAATATATAGCCCATGCTATCAGCATGCTAAGGAATCAAAGATTAACTCCATTTGGAAGACTTAACTCTCAGGAGGTCTTCATGAAGGAAGTAGTATTTGTATTGAGTAGGTAGAGATGGAGAGGTGTGGCATTCTGCTTGTTTTGAAGAAAGAACATAAACAAAGGCCTGAAGTAGGAAAATGCAGCTCACTTTGGGGAAGCAGGGAACAGTCCTATTTGGCTGAAGTTTTGCCTGTGTTCAAGATGAGGAGGCTGTGAAGGAAATTGTGGCCAGATTTATGAAGGCCTTAGATGGGATAGTAAAGATTTTGGGCTTTATGCTGAGGGATATATCCCTCGATATAGTAGAGCCAAATATATTTTTGAGCATAGTAGTGATATGATCATATCTATATTTAAGGAAGGTAACTAGAAAGATTACAGAAGGTTAACAGGAGAAGAGATTGGAATTAGGGATCTCAACTAGACCTCTAACAGGTGAGAGACAATAAGGGCTTACTCGAGGGCAGTGAGAGAGAATAGGAAGGAGTTAACAAATTTGAGAATCAGTTTGGAAATGATATAAATAATGATAAATATTTCATTTGGAAATGAAGTAATTTAATGACAAATTAGTTTCCAGACTCAAGATGCATTTCGTAGATAGAATTCAGATGATCTGGCAACAAATTGGTTATTCAAGAGTAATTTTAATATGCTATTTTAAATTACGCCAATCACAGTAGCAATTATTTTCTTCAGTCTTCTTTGATGCCTGGGTATCTGATGTGGCCATGAGTTTGTTCTGAAACTGCAGGTGTGATCTATCTAGGTGTAAAATCTATAGGTTACATATAAGGAGCATTGGGACTACTTTGCTAGCACGTCTGGCTCTTCTTAAAGCTGATGTGAGAATGAAAGTACAAGTACTATTTTGTGTGGTTTTGATTGTAGAACTTTGTATTTTCAAAGAATTTTTATTCTCTCATTATATCCCATTCTTTCAGCCACCCCAACACAATAAATATTATATATTATACATTTTAGAAGTTAGGGGAAACTGAGAAACAATAACATTAAGTGGCATTTCTAAGCTTACACAGTTAGCTAGTAGCAGAGAAAGGAAGAGATCGCACAACTTTAGACTATTAGTCACTATTGTGTACTAACGTTACTCTGCTTTTACTAGTTTTCCTTTTGTATGACCTAGTTTTAGTAAAATAACTGTGCATAGATATCCCAGATAACTCCTCCATTGCCTTTAATTCATTCAAATAACACAAGAATATATGAATAGTGTATTTTGGCATTTTTTACCAACAGTTTGCAGTTTTATGTTTAGATGAGATTTTGCTTTTGTAGTAAAAATCTTACGTGCCGATTAAGAATGTGAAACTCTCAGTCAGATTTGAGTCTTACTCTTTTTTATTTGTAGAATAAGGATCGTTCCTTCATGTCAATTGGCATTGTATTTTGCTTTAATGTTCTAGTCGTGTTCTTTTTGGAATCACAATTCTGGGCCTTGCCTGGCCTCATCTACAGTCTGTCTTCCCCTGCCTTTAGATGAGAATTTATGGGTTGTTTTAGGTTTGTGATCTTTTTCACTCTGTGTTGAGGGGATCTTTCCCCTTGCACTGCTTTGCTTTATCTCCAATATCTCTCTTTTTCGCATGTGTGCATGTTTTAAAGTCCTATGACTTTGTTTTCTTTCTTTTTTAGTGAGCTGTTTCTCCCAAGAGCTCGTGTACATTTCCTGGTTACATTTTGATCTGGGATCAGAAATACTACCAGATTCTGCCAAGTATACCTCTGAGTGCGAAGTTGCACAAATGCTTGGTTACATCTCTGTCGCTTTCTAACCTAGCAATGTGGTGTTTCTAGTGACTTTTTCTTGTGGTATGTAGAGTGCTTCTGATTTACTTTTCTCAGGTTGTCTCATTGCTTCTGTCTCACATTTTTCTTTTTTTAGATTGCATATGCATTTAGAGGCACTGACTTATTTGGTACTGACGTGGAAACTACTGATTTTGTTTACAGTAATCCGAGTCATTCCCTTCCTGTGGACAAGTTTATTCAGGCACTGGTTGAAAAAGTGCATTTTCAGATGCATTTGTTATTTTGCTTTATTTATCACCAATGATTTGCTTTTATTTATTTGGGTCTTGTGTATTCCTGAGTGAGCAGGCTCTAAGGCTCTAAGCCAGAAGTTCTCAAATTTATTTGGGTCATAGTGTTTTTAGCGTGCCAGTAAGTTTTTCACAGTGACTGTGGTCCAAAAGAAATACCTAACAGTTCACTTCATGGCATAGTTGGGATCGAACGATTAAGTTTTTATGTACTAACAACTTAGTAGCTGTTTGAAAAAATAATACAAATAAACTGAAAGCAAAAACACTAATTTCATTCTTAAATAATCACAATTGCTAATGAGATATATGTGCTTTTTGGGCACTTCACAACTTTTCAAATACTGAAAACAGATTGGACATTGCTATCTTCATTTCATGTTCTGTATTGATTTTAGCATAGTTGCTTTTTATCACTATAAACACTGAAAACCCAGCTTTGCAAAGATATGATGTCATAGAAATGAACGTAGTGTGATGTAAAGTTGAAACTGTCAACTAATTTGTGTTTGTGGTTTGCAGAGTGATCAACAGATGTTGTGTATCACTGTGTTTCTCTTGAAAAGTTAAAATATCCTGTACTGTTTCTGTGAGTTCTCTATAGTGCACTATTCTTGGAACTATAGCCTTTGATACTCTTCTTTTGTCTACCAGGACTTTGCATTTTTCTGGTGTCCATCAAAGTGTCTGGAAGATGGTGGGCACTCATTAGATTTTGGTTGGTTTTTATTGTGCTTAGGCAAGCAGTTGGTTCACAGAAGTTGGCACAAGGAAGAACATATGTCCAATCTGCAGTTCTGGGACAAGACATATTTTGAAGTGCGATACTTTGATGAGTTATGTTTTGCCACGCTTCTTGCTTTCCTCTTGAATGAATTCTGTCGATTGTAAGACACCCACGTGGGGTTGTAAGATGAATAGTTTGAAACCTTAATCTCCTCCCATTTGTTTTTAATGTGAGGAACTCAGACATCTGTTCTAAGAAAAACAATTAGAGAGAAATTATGATGCAGTGGTCTTACCCTGGATGTTATTCTGCAACTTGGCTAGCTCCTGTGCTTTTAAGTTTTAGTAGCTTAACAGTCTTATTTTAAGGTAAACGCTGCGAAGCAAGTGTAGCTTCAAATTTCTTGTTGTTAGTTGACTGAGTCACCTTGCTCTGATTCACCACTGCAGACAACCAAATTGGGAATAAGAATTTAGTGGGCGGATGCAAGGGGTAACATCTGCTTTGCCAGCATTCTACTCCCTGAATATACTATTTGTAGCGTTCTGGTACTGTAACCAAAAATACAGGTAAAGCCTGGGCATATAAAGGTCTCCTTTAGAGAAAGTTTTGAAACATTGCAATTCTGTTTTGACTTGGCTAGAATTTTTCTTGCTTAAAAAAACTGGGTTAATCCTCTCCAGAGTGTTAAGTGCTAACTCAATATTTTGCTAATTATGCAGAAGGAGCACCAGATGGTTTCTGAGGATGACACTGTATGGGTGGGAGCATTGGTGACTGAAGCTGTGGTAAACTTTGTAGCTCCATAATCATCATCATCCATAGCAACATGTGCTTTTGTGACAGAGGAACAGACAATTAAATAACATTTTAAGGTAAAAAAAATGCTATTAGTTCCGAAAAAAGAGTTTAGGTTGCTTGTAAACTGCCACGCAGTAGGAAGGTATCATTTAGAATGAAGCTCCTCTTGTATTATAATCATCAAAGAAATATGTTTGTATATATTTCCTTGGAAACTTAATTTTTTCTTCTTACTGTCCTTCTCCCTTTGCCCTGACAATCACTCAAATTGTTAACTTATTTTTTTATTCAACAGAATCAAAATCTTTACTGAGACGAAATTTTTTCCTGGGTTTTGTTATATTTGCCTTCAGTTAGCCTGTAAGAAGGATTGGTTGCAGTCCCTCCCTCCTGATCAGTTTGCCTACGCTGGAAAATGGAGAATTAAAATTAATTGCTACGTAAGAAATGTCTCTGTATGGACCTCAAATCTAAGGCAGTGGTGGTACTAATCTCCAAGATGTAACAACATATAAGAACAATTATGACAACATATAAGTTCAGAATGACCTACCCTACAAGGGTATCTTATTGGAAGCAAGAGCCAGGGTGTTAATAATCATACTGTACCATAAAAAGATGAATTATTATTAAAATGGACTTTGATTAGTAAATTGATATACATCAAAATATTTCTTTTTCACCTAATAGGTTACCTAAATTATCCTTTGCTTTTAAAATGTGATATAATAAAAAAAATTGTTGTAGGCTCTGTACCAAGGTACTGTATAGATTTATAAAAGGAAAGAGAAAATACAGGTTTTACCCTTAAGAGATTTACAGTGTGAAGAAATGCATTTTAAAGCAATTTAAGAGTTGCCCTATTGTAGGCCAGGATCAGGTGCTTAATTAATATGTGTTGAAGGAAAAAAATACAGTTGCATATAGGATTAAGATAAATAAGGCCATTGACTCCACTTAGTTCAGAATAATAGATTTTTGTTGATTTTGAGGAACAAGTAAATAAGTACCTGTAGGTTTAAATGTGAATTCAGGAGCTTGTAGTCTTTAAAATCCATGAACAAATGGTCCAGAACTATGTTGCAATCTACAAATTTGTGAATTAATAGCTTCTGAACTTTGAGTGGCAACATTTTCCTTTGTCAGATGCCATTCAATCCTGTTTGTTCTGATGTGACATAAAATTGGTAAATCTTTCATAGTCTCCATGATTGTACACAAAATAGGGTACAGTAGATAGTTGAATTACCTTAAATGACAGATATGAGATTAACTGAAATGAAAGAGCCATTCATAAAAGGCGCAATGGAGTTAGATTCAAGGGGATTAAAATGAAATGTCCTGTTAAAATGATCTAGATTGTTGCCATGTTCTTTGAGTTGTATTTATAGAGAAAGGAGTCAAGTCGAAGTGAATGATCTGCTTGATTCGACCCATTTTATGGCAACCATTTTACTTTTACATGAATGGTTAAATATTCACTTCATTTCCAAAGAGTGTATATGCCAGAAAGTGGGCAGAGTCAGCTGGAAGAAAGATTTGTTTATTACTTAAGTATGCCTGGTTAAAATAAAACAAAAAAATATTGAAAATTACAAAAAGAGGGAGTATATGTTTAGTGGGCCTGTCTGGGCATAGTCATAACCTGTTCTCTTGTCATTTATATGATTTTGTTCTGTAGTGTTTACTCTGGTATTCATTAGCACAAGACTAAAATACCTCTCACCTTTGTTTTGTCCAACAATATTTTGTAGTATATTTGAAAAATAGCATGTCATCTTAAAGGTACTTCCATTATGCTGAGACCATCACACCAGGATGATAAATCCCCAAACTTCATTCTTAGATTTAGTCAGTTGTTCTGACTCCAGCAGATATAAAAGACGTTTGTAGCTAATATACTAACTGCATAGGATAGCATACTTTAAAAATAAAGCCTTGTCAGGTAATCTTTATCATTTATTATTATTCACTAGATTAGATATTTATTATGTGTCAGAGACTATGAGAACTTTTATGAAACTCAATTCCAAAATAAATTTATTTATTTAAATAGGTCATATGTATAGGTAGTAAAAATTTATAAAGGTACAGAAGGTATAGAGTAAAAAGGAGATCTCCTACTTACTTCCTGCAAGTCCCTCAGTTTCTCAGGTTCCTTCTCTGAAAGCCACGTCTGTTACCAGTTTCTTATGTATTCATCTAGGGATGTACTATGAAATGCTTTCTTAACACAAATTGTACTATATTGTTCATATTTGCCTGTATCTTGTTTTTTTCACTTCTACAATATATATATTGAGGATATACCTATGAGGACATATAGAGCTTTCTCATTCCTTTTAAATGGTTATATAATATTCCAGTGGTTGAGTGTATTATAACTTATTTAGCCCCTTCTTGTTAATGGACTTTTTGGTTGGTTCTCATCTTTTGATATTACTAACAATGTTGCATTCAATATGTTGGAGAGTCTTCTTTGTGTTCATGTAAAAATATATATGTAGGAAAAGTTTCTAGAAACGGAATTGTGAGTTAAATGTTATATGAAATTAAATTTTTTTTTTTTAAAGATTGGCACCTGAGCTAACAACTGTTGCCAATCTTTTTTTTTTTTTATTTTTCTCCCCAAAACCCCCCAGTACTTAGTTGTATATTTTAGTTGTGGGTCCTTCTAATTGTGGCATGTGGGATGCTGCCTCAGCTTGGCCTGATGAGTGGTGCCATGTCCGCGCTCAGGATCTGAACCAGCAAAACCCTGAGCTGCCGAAGCATAGCACGCCAACTTAACCCCTCAGCCATGGGGCTGGCCCCTGAAATTTAAAGTTTAAATAGGTATTATCAAATTACCTTTCATAACTGCTGTGCCAATTTGTACTCCTAACAATAATGTTTGAGAGTGCCTGTTTCTACATACCCTGGACCATACAAATGAAACTGGTATCTCCTAGTTTTAGTTTGCATTTTTATCATTTTGTATTAGATTGTGTATGTTGTATTTGAATGTCAGGCATTTTAGAAAAACTTGTTTTTAACCTCTGTATTATAGAATATAATATCCAAGTACGAAAGTGCACAAAACAAAGATCTTGTATCATAAAGTGAATAGTTGTGTAGCCACCACCCAGATTAAGAAATAGAACATTTCTAGCACCCCTGAGGTGCTATTCCACCAACCACTATTCCCCTTTCTCCTCCAAAGGTAAAGTTGTCCCTACCTCTTTTTATGGTAATCACTTCTTTGCTTTTCTTTATAGTTTCATGTCTAGAGCGTGCATCCCTAAACAACATAGTTTTGGTTTGCCTGTTTTCTATACTTTATATAAATGGAATCATACATTATATATCCTTTGTTGTCTGGATCCTTTCATTTCATATTATATTTGTGAGATCCATCCTTGTTATTTTGTGTAGCAGTAATTTGCTCATTTTCATTGTTGTATAGTATTTTATTGTATGACTATATCATAGTTTACCCATTCTACTGTTGACGGACATTTCCAGTTTGGGGCTAATATGAATAATGCTGCTATAAGAATTCTTGTACACTTGGTTGCATCTTTGTTGGGTAAATACTTAAAAGTGGAATTGCTGAATCATAGGATGTGGTATTTCTATCTATATTAGGTAATGCCAAACTGTTTTGCTAATTTATACTTCACCAGCAGAGCATGTGAGTTCCCGTTGTCATATACCTTCTCCCATTTTTGGAATTATCAGTCTTTGTAGTTTTAGCATTCTGGTGGGTATGATGTAACATATCATTGTGATTTTAAGTTGCGTTTTCCTAAATATTAATGATGTTAAGTGCAGTTTTATATGTTTATTGGCCATTTGGAAATCCTCTTTTGTGAAGTTCATTTTTAAGTTTTTCTTTTTTTTTTTTGCCTACTTTTCTGTTCAATTGCTTGTCTTTTTCTTACTGATTTGTAGGAGTTCTTAATATATTTTGGATGCCAACCAGTTTGTATGTTGTCTTAGTTTGAGTTCCAGCAAAGGAAGGCCTGTGACAAGGACTAGGGTACAGATAGCTTTTTGAGAGTGATCTCAGGAAGTAGAAAAGAGGGAGTGGTAACAATGAGGCAGGGAAGAAGGGAAAGCCATTATTAAGGTCACTACTATAGGCATTGGAGGCTTGACTCCTCTAGGACCTCTGAGAAGAGCAGAGAATGCCTTCCTGAATGAAGAGAGTCTGGAGCACTTATTCCATATGGTAGAGACTTCCCTGTAGGGGCATTTACTCCCCCAGCTTGCAAGCTGAGCATGTGCTGGCCTAAATGTACTCCCACAGCCTTCAGAGAAGGTCCTGAAGCAGAAGGTTGCAGGACGCTCAGTGAGTACTTAAGCTGAAATACTTGCCAGAACCAGTTAAGTCTGAGCTCACATGGAACTGTCTATTGCGCCTCTGACTAAAATCAGAAACGGGTGATGGAACTCTTAAATAGGGGCACCAATGGTTTCCTTTTTAAGGAGTCTTGCAAGTATCTTTCCCCACACTTTGAGGTGCCTTTTACTCTCTTATGGTGTATTTTGATGAACAGAAATGCTTAATATTTATGATCAAATTTAGCTACCTTTTCCATTTTAGCTAATGTTTTCAATGTCTTAAGAAATCTTACCCTGAATTCACGAGGACCTTCTTAAACTTTTTTTGAATAGTCTGTTTTGAGAATGTGATAAAGGTATAGATAATTTCCCCAGGAAATACACGTGATTATGTACAACTTTGCGGTGTTCATGGAACCTTTGAAACCTTTTCATGGAACCCCTAGAGGTTCCATTGATGTCAGGTTAAGAATCTTTGGTTATTTTTTGACCTTGTAAATTTAAATCTATAGATCACCTGGAACTGATTTTTTAGTATGATGTGAGATAGGGGTCAAGTTTTATTTTATTTTTCCACGTAGATATTTAATTGACTTAGCCTTATTTATGAAAAAACAAACAAAATCAACCCCATACTTTCCCACTGCTCTACTAGTGCCAACTTATAACTTTGTTGTAAATCAAGTACCTATATCTGCTTAATTTTTTTCCTTCTTCTGGTCTCTTTATTCTGTTCTTTCTGTTTTTCTCCCCTTGGGCTAATTCCTCTCTGTGTTAATTACTATTGCTTGCTAATGCGTCTTGGTATCTGGTAGACCCAGTCTATCCTTTATGTTCTTCTTCAAGATTTTCTTGGACATTTGGATTTTCATATAAATTTTAGAATAAACTTAGCAACTTATATATACACGCACACACATGCACCAAATTGTTGGAATTTTGATTGGAATTGCATTGAATCTATTGATTAATTTAGGGAGATTGACTTCATTACAATTTTGAGTCTTCCAATCTATGAGCGTAGTATAGCTCTCCACTTATTCAGTCTTTTAACTTATTGTCAGAAATGTTTTATAGTTTACTGCAATGAGGTCTTGCATATCTTTCATTAGAAGTCTTACTTAGATATTTGATATTTTTAATGTTTTTAGGCAAATGGTGTTTATAAGTTCCATTTTGTTTGGGGTTGTATATATACATTTTTGTACAATGCCTTTGCATGAAACAAACTTGCCAAACTCACTTATTACTTATACTTCTTTATCTGTAGATTCTTTGAATTTTCTACCTATACAATCATATCATCTGCACATAATGACAAATTGATTTCTTCTTTTTCGATCCTTATACCTTATATTTCTTTTTCTTGCCTTCTTATACTAAGACTTCTAATACAATGTTAAGAATAGAAGTAGTAATGGTGGGCATCCTTGTTATATTTTCTATCTTAGAGAAAAAGCTTTTAACATTTTACCATTGAATATAATTGTGTGATATTTGCTTCAAAATAATGTTTATTGTGCAGTTATTGTAGTTTGATGCACCATTCCAAATATGTGAATTCAGTCAAATTTGCTGATTGTGTTCTTTAGATCTTTTATATATTTTCTTTTTTTTAGTGCACTTATTTTATCATTTATCAGGAGAAGTATTTTAAATCTACACTCTGATTCTGAATTTGTATATTTTGCTTTATAATTATGCCAAATTTAGCTAAATATTTTGAGACTATGCCATTAGGTTCATACAAATTTTTGAAATAATTTTGCCGAAATAATGACTCAGTGAGTTGCAATTTGTATGCTCTTTTTGGAGATTTCCAAAGACATTAATGTATAAAGATGTTCTGCAGATACAAAATCTGTTCTACCAAGAATTTCCTAAATTTTATGATCAGAGAATCTTGTTGAGGTATAACATCTATTAACATCTCAGGAAACAAGTGTTCTATAAAATATACTTTGAAAACACTGATCTATAAGGTATGATTATTGAAAAGGTATTCCTAGGATCAAAGATTAGAGAGCCATTTAGAGGATCTCCATTTGGGGAGTCCACTAAATCAGGATTCAGCAAACTATGTCCAGGTGGCCAAATCTGGCCCACTATCTATTTTTGTAAATAAAGTTTTATTGGAACACATTTATGCCCGTTTATTTATGTATTGTCTGTGGCTGCTTTTGCTCTATGTTGACAGAGTTAAGTAGATGCAGTAGAGACCATATGGCCCTCAAAGCTTAAATTATTTACTATGTGGCCTTTTACAGAAAAAGCTTGCTGATCCCTGCTAATAATTGCCCAAAAAATTGTTGAGCACTTACTACTTTTTGGCTCAACGTGTTGCTATATATTTTATATAGATCATCTCATTTAATTATCCTAAAAATTTTTTGAGGTAGATATTATGATTTTTTATTTTAATAAAATAAAGAAGGTTAAAACAAGGTTGTAAAGAAGGTTAAAAAAACTCATACTGTGCAATGTAATTGTTACTCTAAAAGGTTAGCTGTATAAGTACAGCTGATTTTCTTTTATTTTGAGGTTCTGTGTGCTTACAATTACTTGAGCATAGCAATAGTAAATATTATATTCTTTTAAAAATGCACATTTATTTGTAGAGTAAGGTTTAAATAAGTAACTTCCCAGATATAATTTTGTGTTTTTCACACACTCTTAACTATTTTAAGTTGATTCTGATACTTAAATCTCAATTTGCAATTTAGAAGACATTCTTCTTTCATTCTGATTAGTCTTGCATAGAGTCTATCCTAATAGAAAAGAGAGAGTAAATAAATACTTTAAGGGCAACCATGCTCAGAATAGTAACAATTGCTACCATTTATTGAGTACCTAAGGGCCAGGAGACTGTACTAATTGCTTTACATATATTATCTTACTTAACCTTAACAACAAATCTATGAGGCAGAATAGTATTATGTGCATTTTATAGATGAGGAAACTGAAGTTACTTATCAAGGAAAAAGTAATCTGTCTTATTCCATACCTTCAGAGAAATGTTGCTGATTCAAAAGAAGTTAGGTAATTCTACTGGCTAAATTAAAACTGTATTATACAGTAGAGTGAATATATGCCACGTGAGCGTTTTCCCATGCTATTACCTAGGATTCCAAATAAAAGTTTTGATTACTACGTAATATTATGCCTAGTAATGGACTATATTTTACTTAAACTTTCCCTTATTTTTGGATATAGTGTATAGAATTTACCTTATTAATTAAGGAGATTTACTTACATGCTAATTACAGTTCAGAAAAAAATGTTTGAATGTTGATCAAGTGACATTTACAAGTGTGAACTTTGTATAAAATAGTAGAATTGCATTCTTTTTTTCTGCTTAATTTATTTTTCCTAATTAAAAATGCCCAGCATTATGGAAATTTAGAAAAACACAAAAAGTGCAAAAAAAAGAAAGAATTTATTCCTAGCCCCATACCCAATGGCAGCTTTGTAACAGCTTGATAGTTCCTCCCAGTCTTTTTCTTGAACATAGGCTTTTATTTTTTAAAAAGTATGTAAATATAATTTTTATCCCTTCTCTTCACATTGTGACATGAGCATTTTCCCATGCTTTTACACAGGATTCTAAACAAAAAATTTAATAATCAGATAATATCGTTCCTAGTGAGTGGACTGTATTTTACTTCAACTTTCTCTTATTTTTAGATATAGGTTGCTTCAAATTATTCTTATTGTTATTGCCATTTTCTTTCCTTTTTTCTTTTGCATTTGATATTATAAAAGTATCATGCTCATTTTCAAAATTTAAATATGGAAACATGTAAAGTGAAAAGTAAAGATCTTTATCTCACTATGAAGAGTTTTCTGGGTGCCCTTGTAGAATTTTTTTATGCTTATGTAAGCACATTTAAATCTATCCTTATTTTACATAAATAGGATCTATAACCTGCTTCTTTGGTTTTACTCTTTCAAATAATATTGGAATAAATATATTTGTGCAAAAATTATCTTTGTGTTTATGGCTGTGTCCTTTTGATAGATTCCTAGAAATGGAGCTGGGTCAAAGTGGTGGATATTTTGAAGGCTCTTACTAAATTTGCCAAATTTAAAACACTGCTGTTTTAAGAGGAGTATGCTAATATCACCAAATAATAGATCATGCTATTGTTATAACTTCTATGAACTTTATGGAAACGTGTTGTGCCAGTTTCCTAAACCTTTGTATAAAGGCCTAATTATTTACGATATGAGTGGATAACTACATAATATAGGTATATCACATTTATATTCATAGATGTTATGGATATAACATGTATGTATTTGTGTGTGTATTGGTATATTCACATACACTGAATTTGTTTAACCAGGGTAGATCTAATCATTTCTCCCTACAGTAGATTACAATCTACCATTTTAGATTTAGTATTGTCATTCTTACTAATATTAGTTAGGATTATCTTTTTCAGCATCATTTTTTGAGGTTATAATTTGGTTTAAAAAAGTTGTGTTTGAATCTTAATTAAATCTTTACATAATTTTTAATTTATTTTAAAATAAAAAGCCTTCTTTTCTGATTGTGCGAGAAGTCAATGTCAGTGCATGTAAAAAATTCAGAAAATAAGGAAATGAATAGAGAACAAAGAGAAAATTTTACTTACAATCTCCACACTCATTAATAACGTTTTGCTGCATATTATTTCGTTTTCTATTTATGATATATATATAGATATCATCATATGAATGTTATTCATAAATAAAATTTTGCTGTATATCCTTTTTTGTGCTCATATTTATACCTACCTATATAGTAATTTATATATTTTTATATTAATGGAAAATATATGTATATATATATGCTTCTTTAGCCTTTATCCCCCAGTAACAATAGGCTGTGGATATCTTTATTGTTGATAAATGTAGATATATGCCACAACGATAATTACTGCATTGTACTCTATTTTGTGGTTGTGTCCTACTTATTCATCAATATTGATGAACCTTTGGTTTTTTCGAGCTACTTGCTATTATAAATAATACTTCAGTGAAGATTTTTGTATGTATACCCTTTGCCTACTTGTCCAATAGTATCCTTAGGATAAACTAGAAGTAGAATTTTTGTGTCAAAGGATGTGTACATTTAAAATTTGGATGTATTGGAAAGAGCATCTTTCACTTTTTACTTATGCTTTTCCATATTGTTTGAATTTTTTCCATAAGTGATATAGGGAATGCAGAATTGTCAAATTGCCCTCCAGAAAGATTGTGATATATTAAATTCTCACTAGTGAATGAGAGTGCCCAATTCTTCATGCTCATGAACATTAAATATTAACAATGTTTTAAATCTTTGTTAAACTGTTATCTTGTATTGAGATGTGAATTGTTGTATTACTTAGCATTTTAAAAATTAATTGTGATATTGAATACATTTTTTAGCTTATTTACTTTTTCCATGTTCTCATTTGTAAATCTCCCATTTATTTTTGTGGCCTATTTTTTTCTTATTGGTTTGGTGGAGCTGTTAATGTTCCCTTTTGTCATATCATACAAAAAATATACTTTTTTCATTTTGTGGTTTGTTTTATAACTTTGCTAATGGCCTTTTTATAAATACAGAAGTTAAAAATTTTTAATAGTCAGTTTTATTAATGTGTTTTTGTTCTAATGTCATGCTTAGAAAGATCTTTCATATCTAAAGATTATACAAATAGTCAGGTTTTCTTGAAGATTATTTATGTTTTTAGTTTTTACATTTAAAAAATCCATCTGGAATTTATTTTAGTGTAAAATGTGAGGTAGGGATTCAATGTTATTTTTTTTTCCAGATGTCTACCCATTTCCAGCATTATTTGTTGAATAGTTTATCATTTCTCCACTGACTTGAAGTGTCACTTATGTCTATACTAAATTCTTCTATAAACTGTCATCTATTTTCAGGTTTTCTGTTGTTCATTGATCTGCCTATTATTCCTGTGCCAATAACATATGTTTTAATTTTTATATTTTTGTAATATTTACATTATATATTTTAAACCTAAAATTTATTTAGATTACAGTCATGCATCGCTTAACAACAGGGATACGTTCTGAGAAATGTGTTGGGTGACTTCACTGATGTGCGAACATCATAGAGTGTACCTACACAAACCTAGAAGGTATAGCCTACTACGCACCTATGCTATATATGGTACTAATTTTTTGGGACCACCGTTGTATATGTGGTCCATTGTTGACTGAAATGTTGTTATGCTGTGCATGACTGTATTTTATTCTTGGAAAGAAATTAAACTTGTATATTTACTTTTTGAAATCACCTCAAATTTAAATTTTTTATTTAATGCATAAAATAACAGCCTTGACCTTAGGATATTTCTCTGTAAGTTTTGTAAATTTCCAGATTGTGTATGTGATATACATGGTAAATATTTTCTTTTTTTTTTTTAGAGGAAAGACCCCTCTGTCCAGTAAAATTGTTCTGGGAATCTACTCTGAGATGGAAGATGCCAGAAGGAGGCTTTGAATTATAGGTGGATGTGTGGACTTGGCATAGTGCCTGTCCTAGAGAGCTGCTGAAGCTGAAGGGCAGGGGTAGGGTCAGTGTATAGAAGGGGTGAAATTTAGAATCTCTTAAAAGAAGCTCTTGTAGCATCAGAACCAATAGGTTTTGAAGGGGCTAGGATCAGAATATTAAGGAATGCTACTTAAATGAAAGTGTACTAACGTTGAAACCAGAGATTGTTAATGTGAGTGCCAACCCTGCCACTTATTACTTTTGTGAATATTTAATCCCATTGAATTTCAGTTTTTTCATTTATAAAATGAGGATCTTAATCCTATCACAAAGTAATTGTGAGGATTTAATGAGAAAATAAATATCGACTGAACAATGGTTGGCCTGTAGAATTTGCTTAATAATGTCTAGTTGTCTTTTTTTTAATTGTAAATTCTGCAGAAATGGGGTTAATGTGGATGAAATTTAGGGCTGGGATTTGAGTATTGGAGAACTCTGTGCATTTCTTCCATCTCCTCACATTAAAAAAAGGCAGTGATTTTTGTCCCAGTGTTGGCATGAGAGCAGTAATGTAGGAAAATGAGAATTATGTAGAGTGTAGCAGGATAGTTTTTCTGTGTAAATCTACACACACACACACACACACACACACTGTTCCATCAGTCTCATTGTGGATTAGAAAAAGCAAGTGAAATTAGGAAAATTCCAGGACAAGAAGATATAGGAATTTTGGTTGATTGGAGTTGAGGCAGATGGGAAGGTGCTGGCGCTGGTGAAATGTATTTTAAAATCCTTTAATTTAACCCCTTTCCATTTTACAAAGTATCTCTTGTCAAATGAATTAAGTGGGAGAGCAAAGTAGTGAAACTGACGTATTATGGGAAAAGTGAATGCTAAATATCCCATTTTACAGATGAAGTAACGGGAGACATTTATGTTCCTCAAAGAATGGACATAAGCCCAGTAATTGGAAACTCTGACTTAAAATGAAAACTCTGTCATCACCACTTTGTCATGTTGTCCTAAGTGAGTTGTGTGTCTGTTTCCTTGTCTGTAAACTTGGACACATCTCATCTGGGTGTCCCTGATATTTTTCACTTAGGAAGTGAGACAATCTCTGAGAGATGCCAGGCTAGATCTTGTCTGGAATTTACCGTGAAATCTTTAAATTGTTATGAAGAATATACAGTAAAAGGATAAGCAGGATCTTTCTACATGATTCTCTTCATTTATTTCTGTGTTTTTGAGAGTGGGCAAAAAACCTAATTAGGTCTGGGAAGGACTAATGCATAGTGTATGACTGAGCTCCCTGTGGATATTCAGTGTGTAGCTATTGAGTGTGATGATGGGGGAACACTGCCAAGAACACAGCTCTGTGGTCATGTACCCTTAAGGCATTCTTCTTTAAAAAGTGGGTGGTTATATTAGCCACCAGGTCATCTGTATAAGTTGTGACTTGGGCACATTTAAACAGAATCTCAGGGAAAAAGCAAAAAGGGTAATATATTTTTAGAAGTCATATCCTGTCTAGGAAACATTTTCGTATCCCTAATCCTCACAAAAATCTTGGGAGGTAAATGGTAATGTCCCTGTTGTCTATGCATATTCTTTATTTCAGAAAATGAGATTATACTTATTGTAATCTGTTTTCTTCACCTAACGTATTTCACCCAAAGCTGTAATTATTTGTCTCCTTTACTAGACCGTGAACTCCCTGAAGTCGCCAACTCTACTTCATTCATTTTTGTTTTTCCAGTGCTTAAAACAGTGCCTGGCACGGAGCAAACACTCAGTAAATGATGAGTAACTGTGATTTACTACAGAAATTAGGACTCTTAGATAATTAGCTCGTAGTCACCAAGTCTTTATTTGTCTCTTCTTCTTTTAGCATCTCTCCCCCTTTCAATTTCTATCACGAGGTGAGAAATGCTTAAAAACTATGAAGTGCTACATACATGCTATGTAGCAAGTTCAGACCTTGTTGACTCTCTGCATTCACATAAATTGTTCTGGTCTGAATCCAGTTGGTACTGCAGCTGTTATTTTTATAATCTCATCCTAAGTACATATTTGCACAACAGGCGGTGTCAACTCATCTAAGTAACTTGGTGTTATTTGCCTGATACTTTAAATTACAGAGCTCCATTACTGAAGTCATTATTTGTGGTTAAGAGGGAGTGGTACTGAGAGTGGTAACAAGAGGAGTTTCTTAAAAATGAGTATCAAAATGGGCCCTCTTTAGATGTCTTTAAATTTGTCTTGACTTAACTACCTAGAACAAGTACAAAGACCAGCCCTGCCTCATTTGTCTATCAATTTACCTGATAGAAAATAGTAGCCTGATTTAAAAGATTTATGGGCTTAAAAAATTAGTACTTATTTGCAGGTTTTTGTTAAATGATTGCTTTTTAAATGTTCGGCCACTTTATTTTATGAACAGGACTCAATGAGAGAAAACTCAGCAGGGATGGAATCTGCTCATCTTTCTGGGTATGATAATGCACTGCAAATGTTGAGACTATTTTAACTATAATATTTATCTTACAATGAATCCAAATTGTCAGTTGCTGGAGATTTGGGATTGAGATTTACTGTTCTGTAGCCCCAGAGATCCCAATTCATGCTATGCATCCTGTGGGCTCTCAGAAATGTCAGTTGAGTTGCCAGAGAATTGCTTGGATTGTTGTCAAATTAAAAAAAAAGAAACGCTACCACCCTGCAATAACTAAGACAATTTTTAAGTTAAATTCCATGTGTAGTTTCTAATTCCGCTTACATTTGAGAAAATATTTTATTTCATTTTAAAAAATAGCAACTCCAAAATTATTGTCGATCTTTTCAGTAAGATAAAACATTTTGTAGAGTTGCAAAATTTTTGTTTATTTACAAAAGTTTTTGTGAGCTTACTGATATTTAACACAGTTACCTTTTGGCCCAGCAATTAAATTTTAGTGTACATAGGAATTACCTGGGGGCTATGCTTTAAAATAGATTCCTAGGCCATCCTCTAAAAATTGCAGCATCAATAGGTCCGCGTAGGGCCCAACAGTCTTTTTAAAAATTTTATTTATTTATCTATCTGTTTATTTATTTATTTGAGGAAGATTAGCCCTGAGCTAATATCTGCCAATCTCCTCTTTCTTCTTTTTTTTTGCTGAGGAAGACTGGCCCTGAGCTAACATCTGTGTCCATCTTCCTTCACTTTATATACGGGACGCCTGCCACAGCATGGCTTGCCAAGTTGTGCTGTGTCTGTACCTGGGATCTGAACCTGTGAACCCCTGGCCACTGAAGTGCAATGTGCAAACTTAACTGCTGCACCACCAGGCCAGCCCCTAAAAATTTATTTTAATAAGCACCCCAGGTGGTTCTGATATAGGGAGACTGAGGATTATTTTCTGATAATCACTTTTTTTCTACAGTCCTAATCACACAAGACCTTCTCTGACTTTTGTTATTAAGGTGATACCATATATGTCTGAAATCAGACATGGAGCAAGAAAAAAATAGATATGAAAACCACAATAAGAGGTGTTATTTCAAAGAAGAATATTTTGCTAAGAAAAGCAGGGGACACGAAGGAAGAGATAAAAGGGAACAAGTTTATTGAGTGAGAAGTTAAAAAACATATTCCAGGGGCCGGCCTGGTGGTGTAATGGTTAAGTTCATGTGCTCCGCTTCAGTGGCCCAGGGTTTGCTAGTTCGGATCCTGGACATGGACCTACACGCCACTCATCAAGCCATGCTGTGGCGGCGTCCCACATAGAGGAACTAGAAAGACTTCGAACTAGGATTTACAACTATGTACTGGGGCTTTGGGGAGAAAAAAAAAGAGGAAGATTGGCAAAAGATGTTAGCTCAGGGCAATCTTCCTCATCAAAAAAAAAAAACTATATATATTTTGGAATATATATATATATTCCAAAATATATATATTCCAAATTTCTTGTTGACCTACTGCCAAATTTTTGTTTGATTCTGGTCAAGTGACCTTGCTGCTTTATGTTGTGTTTATGAAGTATTTGGAATTTTTCTGTAGTTAAGACCTCAAAATGCAAGAGTTTTAGGGATTAAATCACACAGTAATTCTGTAAAAAGAGTTTTGGAAGTTTGTGGTCTGTATTTTGGTCTTGGTTCATAGGAATAAGCTGCCTTTGTAAAGTCGAAGACATGCTGTCTTCTAAATAATCTCATTCATTTTTCATGTAGACACTATTTTTATACTGACCATCCTTGTTCACAGATAGATCTTGAATTATTTCAGGAGAGCAGTAAAGTGTTGGCAGTTGTGAAAATGTGTCAGACTTAGGCAGTTCTGTCTCTGATTTACTCTTTTGCTACACGTGTTGGCAGAGGTGAACTGGTTGGCCCAGGAAATACGCAACATTTATTCCTCCTCATCTGACCCAGAAATACCTTGATCCTGACCATCTATAATGTGTTAAAGTAGGCCCAGGAAATGTTACATTAAGTGTAAGGGAATACTTCCCAGTGAGTATGGATAAAAAACAAAAATTGTAGAATCTTAGAGTGATAGGGAGCTTAGAAGAGAACTGATATAGCAGTTCTTGAACACTGTCTACGGCCAAGCCGGCTTTACCAATCACCTGTGGAGCTTTTAAAAGATAGAAACTCCTGGCCCACTCAGGGAGATTCTGGTTTAGTATGCTTGGAGTGAGGCCCAGAAATTCAAATTTTGTAAAAGCTTTTTAGGTGATTATATAATCAGCTAAGTTTTGGCACAACTTTCAATTCAGTGTAAGAAAGTTCTTTCTACAACATCCCTGGCAGAGTCATCCAGCCTTAACTTTGACAACTCCAGCAACAGATCTCTATTTTGTGAGGCAACTTATCCCAAATTTAAAGATTTGTTTGGACTGAGCTGAAATCCATCACCTTGTAATTCCCACCCACTAATATTGTTCTTTTTTTTTTGCAAAGAAGAAAGAAAAACTAACTTTCAGTCAGTATTTGCCGTATTACATTCACTGTGCTAGATGTTACCTCTGCTTTAATGGCTTGAAAATATTGACCTAGACAGTTCCTTAGCTGCAAAATGGATTATCAGAGTAGATAAGCGGTTATCAAAATGTGGTCTGTGGACACATGGGGATCCTTGAGACCCTTTCAAGGTGTCTGAAAAGTCAAAACTATTTTCATCATAATGCTAAGATGCCATTTGCCTTTTTCACTATGTTGACATTTACACTGAGCATGCAAAGCAATTTTGGGCAAAACTGCTGGCACCAAATTATGATAGTAGTCAATGAATTTTTCTTTTAATCATTACCACTCACAGAAAAAAAAAAAACCCAGTTTTGCTTAAGAATGTTGTACATGAAGTGGTAAAAATTGTTGATTTTGTTAATTCTTGACCCTTAAGTACATTTTTTAATACTCTGTGATGAAATGGGAAGTATGCATAAAGCACTTATGCTACATACCCAAGTATGATGATTATCTTGAGGAAAATCACTTGTGTGACTGAATTGCAAGGTGAACTAACTGCTTTTTCATAGAGCATAATTTTTACTTGAAAGAATGACTAATAGACACACAATGGTTATTCACACTTGGATGCTTGGCAGACATATTCTCAAAAATGAGCAAAGTGAGACTGCCATTTTAAGAAAAGCAACTGAGACTGTTTGTTGTCAATAATAAAATTTGAGCTTTCAGGAGAAAATTAGTTGTTTGGAAAACATATCCACCACCGTGAGCTTGATGGCTTCCCAATACTTAAAAACTTTGCTGATAAGATAGGTAGTGATATTAACAAATATTATTTTAAAAAATATTAAATAATGAAATATATCAAGATCTGAATGAAATATGTTTAGAAGATCTACACAAATCAGTGAACCAATATTTTCCCAATGAACCAATGAATGATGTTATAAAATCATGCATGGGTAGAAGATACATTTAAAGACCAGTGGGTTTTAAAGTAACAGAATAAAAAATGTTCATTGATATTCAGGTTTTGGATTCCATATTGGAAGTAACCTTTGAGAAACTATTATATACTTGTCAAGTTTTGATATAGTATCAAAGAAGAATAGCTACAATGATCTGGAAAGGCTATTAAAACACTCCGCCTCTTTTCAACTTCATGTCTTTGTGAAAACGGATATTTTTCATACACTTCCGCCAAACCAACATGTCACAACAGATTGAATGCAGTAGCACCCATGAGAATCCAGTTGTCTTTGATTAAACCAGGCATTTAAGAGGTTTACAAAAATGCGAAACAACGCTAGTCTTCTAATTTTTTTGTTTTGGAAAATATGCTTATATTTTTAAAGTATGTTATTTATGTTACCATGTAATGGGTTCATCATGATTATTATTATTTAGTCATTTATTTTATTGTAAATAAATTAATAACTGTTTACATTTTTTTCTCAGCTTTAGTTTCTAATATAATAAATATTGATAAATGTAACAACAGCTCTTTGGGAATCTGAATAATTTTTAGAAATGTAAAGTAGTCCTGACACCATAGAGTTTGAGGACCACTGGACTATATGATCTCCAGAGTTCGTTCCAACTAACCATCTAGAACATGCAACCATTCTAGTGTAACATGGTTCCTATAAGATGTTTTACCCATTTTCCTCTGAATGCTTGTCAATGTCGCTTCTAAATTGTGGCTCTCAATACTGAAATTGTATTAAAGATGTAGGTTGAGCAGCATAAAATACATAAATAGGCTACTAAGAGTAGACTTCAGTAATAACTATCTTTTGAGATCTTTAAGAATAGGGGAAATTCCTATTTCTTTGAGGAAATAGGTTCTTGTTCCAGAAAAGCAGAGTGTTGGACTAGGTAGCATCTTGTCTTCCTTGAAAAACCTGAAATACTTTTACTTTTGCCTTAGAAGGTATAAATATCAGTAACTAAACCCTCATTTTTCCATTCACTATTGTGATGTTATTAATTATTGGCAATTGCATCAAAAAAATTGGGCATTAGCTTGGTATCAGTTCCTTTGAAAGATGAATCTCACATTTCATTTTTTTATAGTTTCTTCAAATCCTACATAATTTAGTATAATTATTAAGAAGAAAAGGAAAGCTAAGAATTATGGAGTTCAAGAAACATGGCTTTAGCCTAGTAATGCTATAAACAGCAGAAGTGATAATAGTAAAGAGGATTTTGCGTTTTTCTTAAATTGATGCAGCTTTGGGGAGAATTGCAGTTTTAATGCAAAATCATATCTCTAGGAAAACCCATTTGAATTTGTATACAGGATATTTTTTAATGTCTCTCTGATTTTGATTTTGGTGTATAAAAGACCAGGCATTGATATCTTTCCAAAAGTTAGTTGAGAAAATAAATGCTTAAAAGGCAGTTAAGTCAGTGGCTCATTATGTATGACATTATTAACTCAGTGCATCAATAAGTTAAAAAAGTTATTTAATCCTTGACTTGAGTTTTAAATATGTGATGCTATAATTTAGTGTAAAGTTGGGCAAAATTTGGTTACAGGTGTTTTTGGAAGCGCTTCAGTACCTTAAAAAATACTTTGGAATCATTGACTCTCAGGAGTTGAAAGGTCATTTAATCCAACCACCCATTTAATGCCTGAACCTTCTTGCTAAATCAAATAATAATAATAAAAGGACAAGGATAAAAAAAGAAATGGGTGTGGCTTAGAGACAGCTTTTAAGCAGGATTTAAAAATTTAGCTTGTAAGCTTTTAAAGTGTAATTATACAGGGAGGTAGTAGTGTTTTTATTTGCTGTTTACCTTTGATCTATTACCTATTTTTGGTAGAGTGGGACACGCTTTTTTGAAAATGTTTATGGTTTCTTCATTTGATGTCAGGATACTTGTTTGAAATTGCCTCGTAATTCAGAGGTTTTTCTTTTTGTAATTAATATTAAGTTTTAGCTTTTGCTGCTAGATTAGTAGTAAGCCTGGATTTGGGTGCCTACTTTTGAATATGTAAGTGATATACTAAATTTTAGAAATAGCTTTATTTTGGGATCAAATTAGATATGGTAAGTATAAATAAAAAATAAATAAAAATAAAAAATCTAAATAACACCAACTCATAAGAATAACAAGGTAAAAATAAGCCTTATCTCATTCAGTGTTAATGTTTTTGTTAAATTGTACTTCATTTTGTGAAACTTCTGTGTGTGTATATACACATTTAATTTTCTGTAAATTGATTGGTTCTTATTATATATCTTGTATTTTTAAATTCAACAATATATTGTGGCCATCTTTATGTCCATAAATATAGATTTATATTATAATTTTTAACGTTTAAAGAGTAGTGTTATAGGTATGTACCATAATTTACTTACCCAGTTAGTAGGTTATTTCCAATTTTTGGCTGTTATAAAAATGCTATAATGAACATACATATTGCATGTATATATAGTTTAACATTTTTGTGATTAGTTCCTTAGGATAATTTTTGGAAGTAGATTGCAAACTCAGAGGATATCAGCGTTAAAAATTTTAGTCCTTACTGTCAAATTACCATTCAGAAAAGTTGAATCCAATTTATAATCCCATCAATGGTACATGAAAGTGTTTATTTTCCCACACCCTCACCAATACTAGTTTTTGTACAGTTTACAAAATATTTCGCCAGTATTGTATGTGAAAATATTTAATTTTTTTGATTATTAGTGAGATTATACATATTTTTATGTTATTGGACATTTATATTTCTTCATTTGTACACTTCCTCTTTATATCTTTGTGCATCTTTATATTGAACTATCTGTAGCAATTCACTTCTTATGTATTAAATAAAGGATGTGCAAAACACTTGACAACCCAATAAAATGGAGCATGTCACCACCATGGTCAGATGTAATAGCCTGTGGCCCAGGTTGGATTATTGATTGTTTGAAAAAACCTTGAGGAGAAAGACCATATTTGTTTTTTAAATTTATTTTTAAATTGAGATATAATTGACATATAGCATTGTGTTACTTTTAGGGGTACAATATAATGATTTATTTTATTTTTTAAAATTTTCACGTTCGTACTGGCCAGGGCAATCTCTAACGCATGGTCACTACTTGCTGAATGAATGAATGAGCCAACAGGAATGCAACAATCCCTGTGATTGGGTGTTCTGAGGATTCATTTTACTAAAAAGATTGTGATTTTCCAGAACAGGTGGTTATTTACTCTGGCATTTCCTTCTGTATCTTTTTACTTTTGTGCTGCCCTCAGGACCAAAATAACCTCTTTTATTTTGGAAATGTATTCTTCTGCTTAAATTTTTCTAGTTCTTAAAGAAGTAGCTTACTTCAAGTTGGTGTTAACTCTTGTGAGTTAATTCTTAACTCTTTGCCCATCATAAAATGCTGCTTGTTTATTCCTAAATTCTATGTAGAAGGAAGTATGCATTAAAGTCTTTTTTTCTTTTTTTATAATAATGAACTCTGTGATTTTAGAAGTTTATAGTTTTTTTAATTGTTTGCTTCAAAATTCACAAATAGTGTAAATCAGTTGATAATGAGATTCAGAGTTGCTTTTTTTTTTTTTTAAAGATTTTATTTTTCCTTTTTCTCCCCAAAGCCCCCCAGTACATAGTTGTATATTCTTCGTTGTGGGTCCTTCTAGTTGTGGCATGTGGGATGCTGCCTCAGCGTGGTCTGATGAGCAGTGCCATGTCCGCACCCAGGATTCGAACCAACGAAACACTGGGCCGCCTGCAGCGGAGCGCGCGAACTTAACCACTCGGCCACGGGGCCAGCCCCTCAGAGTTGCTTTTAACATATGTAGCAAGACTACGTTGATAGGACAAATGAGATTTATTGACTTCATATTGATGTGTATTAAAATATAATTTGCCCTGAAAGTCTGGAATCTAACTTGTTCCAAATTTAAAATATTTCCAGAGTTAGAGATCTTAACTCCTAAAGAGTCCAGTCATTGAAAAAATGAGATCTGGGTCAGCCACAATATTTTCTGGTTGCATTTTATTTTATCCCCCATCATTTAAATGCAAATGGTGGAATGAGACGTATCATGTATATTACATAACTCTAGTTCATGCTTTTAAAAGAATAGTTGCTAGAAAGACAAAGTGTGATTATTTAAAAGATTTCTAAGTACTTAAAAACCCTTTTGGATTCTTCCAGAGTTTAGGCTTTTGGATATATAGCATTTTGATATAGATGTATTTTGTGGACAACTTCAAAATTATAATTTATAATTCAAGGTAGGATAAGATGTGAGAATAGTTTGTATTAGAACCAGGATTCTTTGCTGGCCTTGAATAGTACACTGAATGTGTCCACATAGGCTTGTGTGGTATCCCAGATAAAATTGCTCTCCTGGATCAAGAAACATCAGAAGGCCATGAGGAGGAGAGGGGTGTAATACCAAAATGAAATGACAGCCCTTCCTTTCCCTAGCCTGACTCTCCTGTATATCTTACATCCATGGAAGTAGGCATTACAAGTTGCTGGAAACTGGTGAAAATGGATTGAGGAAGGCCTGAGGCACCATTCCCTACAAAGAGAAGGGGGTCTGGTGAAGAAACCTAATGGATATACTGGCCATTGATACTTAAAGCTGTCCAAATGCCCAGGACTTTATTATCTATCAATCCTGACTAGAAAATAGAATAAATTACCTGGGTCACTTAGGCAAAAGCATATTATAGGAGCTGTGGATGGGCTGAGTTAGATATTTATTTCATATCTTAACAATTTCAGATGCTGATATCTAAGATATTATGGCCGTTTGAACTATAAATGCAACATTGGGAGGAGAGGTTCCTACAAATGATGTTGATCGAGCCATTGTTTTTTCAGAAGGAATTTTATTTAAACCTAGTTAGCTGGCTAACTAGGTTAGTTAACTAACCTAGATTTTTACTAGGTATGTTTAAAAAATGCGGATTGAATCAAACCAATCCCTAGAGTCTAGGAAAGTTTCTGACCTAAATTAGAAACGCAAGCTCCATTATTATTTTCAGTTGAACACTACTCATAGCCATCCTCACATTTTGGAAAGAATACAGCCTTTGCAACAAAGTTTCTTTGTTTTCATGAAACTGAAAATGTCCTGTGTTTAGACCAAACAATAAAAATAAACTACCAAACTACCTTCTAATGCATGGGGGTTCTGGAGAGAGGAAACCATAGATATTTAGAGGCATAAAGTGACTCATTGTGCTAGTTAAAACTTTTTACAAGGCTAGCTCTGTGTATTTGAGTTGCATCTGTTACCTCTTCAGCCAGAACTAAAGTGTGTGCAAGCAAAAGAATTTTGGGTTGAATTGGGGCTCATACAGAATGCACTGTATATAGCCTAAGCATCTAAATGGGTTCCACACCTTAGGTAGAACAAAAACTGCATCCTTTCACATTTATTCTACCTACAAGGTTTTCCTGTTGGACACATCCAAGATATTTTCTATGAAGTGAATTCATTTTAACTTGTAGACATAAATTAAACATGTTTTTCAAATGTAACTTGTAAACCTTTATTCCCTTAAAAAAATTTCTCCCTTTGTTTTTCCTTATTCATACTTTTAAATACCTACTGTATTACTGACAATTTTTTTAAAAAGCTATAATGGATGGAGATGTTGTATTCTTAGAACAATGAAATAATTGTTTTTTTTGGTATTATCATCTTGGAAAAAGTTGTTAGAGGAGATGGGGACAACTGCCTGAGTTAAAAATAGTGTAATTTGTAGCCAAAATATATACTTTTTAAATAATGCATATAAATACAATTTACTCATCCTTTTCATGTCATTTTCTGTCTAAATTTTCAGGTCATTTTCATGAATTCAAAGGCAATTTACCAGTGATTTCTGGGTGCTGGGGCTGATTTTCTGTGCATATTTGTAAGTATTGGTTTATTTATTACTCTTCTCATTGTGTAATGGAACAGTTACAGTTTGTAAACATGTTCTTAACTTCTTTTGTGTGAATTTTTATTAGTTTTTTGGTAAGTATTTAAAAAGTATTATTAATGCCAGTTTTTCAAGTATTTTCTTAAGAGGAGTATAGAAAAAATATCAGCTGGTGAAAAAAGCCTCAGTTTGTTGTGATTTCCTATGAAATAACACAATGGCAGGGCCCATTATAATTAGCAGAAGGATAAATATCTTACTTTTTGAAGATGGGGCTCAATTGTAGGATTACCCTAAAGTGGCTAGTCTGTATAGACATGATTAATTTACCCTGATAACTTCTTCCAATCTTCTGGTTGTCTGGGCTTGCAAAGTGCTATGGGCCTGTGCTCAGAGAAAAGATATGAGATGATATAGAATTCAAAGAGCTGTCAGTACATGAGGAGATTATATACTAAGGAACCAAAGTCTCATTTAATGAATGTAGAATGTATATTAAAATGGAAATGTTCCTGCCTTCTTCACCATCCCTAAAACACTACTATATTTTTAATGGTATTTTGGAGAATAAAGATACTTTTTCTCAGGAATGAAGGTAAATTTCAAGAAAAATGAGTAAACTTTAATGATCAATTAAAGTACTTTAAATTGATATATGTTTATTAATATAGAAATAGTTTAGAGTATGTCGCAGTTATTAAAAATGTACGTACATAAGACCACGTTTAAGTAACTTGAGTTTAAAATATATTTATATGTTGACATTGTTGTAAACCATTGGCATTTAAGGGTCTCTTTCACATTTGATAACAATGAAGACATAGGAAACTTTTCCTCTGTTAGTGTACTCCTATAAAGGAGTTTTAGAAAATGTACTTACAGGAAAGTATTTGAAAAAAGTAATGTTATAAATTACAGTTTAAGTGATTCAGTATTTAAGCAGAGAGTAGTGAAATGTGTTTAAAATGAGCTTTACCTTTCTTTTAGAAGTAGCATTGATTGGGGCAGACATTTTGAACCAACTTAAACAAAATATATGTGAATGTTTAATGTAGTTTAATACATTTTGTATGTTTTTAATGCTTTAAGAATGAAGTTATTTTTATGAGACTATCAATTCATGTTTTATTATTTGAAAACTTAATTCTTAGCTAAAACACAAAAATATTAAACTGCATGGTTCATTTGGATTAAATATAAGCTTTTAATTTGTGCAAGGTATCATAATGATGATTAGGAGGCAAAGAAGATGGAGAAAGAAATGTAAAATATCTTTGAAGGGCTATTAAGAAAAAGGATGATTCCAAGGAGCTGAGCTTTTTCTGTTAGAAATCTGAGTGAAGGGAAATAATTTTGAGCTGTCCAAATCTTATCTTTGATAGTTTATCCTTTCTTTTACCTCCTTTCTCTCTTCTCTCACATCGTTCAATCATTTCCGTTAGTAAGTTTTTAGGATGATTAAATTTTTAAAGTGAGAAACATAAGATAATTACTGGTATTTCAACCAAGATGGCTTTCTTTAAAATGTAGTTCATATTTCTCATCACCCAAAGGCTCTCTTTCCTGAATTCTTCACTTCTTTCCCTGCCTCCCCTCACCCAACCAGACATACATAAATTAGCTTTGAATGGAGGTGATCCAATTAGCTGAGATTTTTCTTTTCGTCTAACAAAGAGAGAGGCTAAAAATAGAAGGGGCACTGTGGATAGTTTTCATATGGTTATTTCTGGAGTTCAACTTAAAAAAAAACCAAAAATCTTTTAGTGAGATTTTTGTCTGATCACTTAGGTAGAAGTCGTGCTAATCATACAGGCCTAAAGTAATTGTTTTCCAGTTTTGAGAATTTCCATATGCTAGTTTAGGGCATGGACCTTGTTGTTCCTTTGGTCAGTGGTCTCAAACTTTGTTAGAGCCTACTCCTAACTGTGGAACTTTCTTATTAAAGAAATCTAGGAGGATACTATGACTAAGATAAGTCAGATAAAATTAACACGGCATCCAGAATGCTTGAGTTCCCATTCTTTCAATTATTGTGGAAACTGTCCACGACTGACACTGAATGATGAGACAGCTAAAACAATAGAAATATTTACGTAGTCTGGTCTAAGAACAAGCAAATGGCATCAGTGACAATGGCTTTTTTTAGGAACTTTAATTTCCATGTCCTGGGACTGCTTATTTGCTACATGATCTCAGGCAGAAAGTTATACCTCATGGCCATGGAAGGTCTCTCAATAAGGTGTGCAGAAGCCAGTCTGTGAGATAGGGAAGGTGGGATATTGTTTTGCACATCCATAATGAATGGGCCACACCAAGGGTGTGTGAGAACAGATTGGAATCTTACCTACTCACATCTACTACCTAGGTCAAAAGAGGAAAACACTGTGAAGGAAAATGCTTATTGTTTCAGAAGCTGAAAGCGTTTTGTTCTAGTTTTCTTTTTTCTCTTTAAAAAATAAAACTACCCTTTTCTTTCCCAAAGTAGGCGTTGTATAAGAAGACTGTTTTGCATGCTAATATCCCATGTTTCATTTTTTATCTCTAATTAAAAGATAATTATGTCATTCTGGTCATTCAATTTTACCAGGGCAATAAATGATTGGTTAAAACAAAACAGAAATGAATTGTTAGACACCCTGCTTTTTCAGATTACCCAAGCCTCTTTAGTAATTTGATAATGAATTCCTTTTTATAAAATTCTGTCTCTCTTCATGGTCTCTAATAGCAATCTTTTACTTGAAAAGGTACAAAAGTATTTTATTGTCTGGTACAAAAAGTAATTGTTGCTTAGTCCCATGCTTGGGCAATAATAATAACAATATCTTAATTTGATATAACACTTACTTTTGCAGACATTAAATTGGCTGAATTTTGTAAAAACTGTAAGACAAGTAGGAATTATCCTCATCTTTGCAGAGTAGCAGGATTCCAACTTAGGGATCCATGGTATAAATTCAGTGCTCATTCTGTTATAGTACTAAGCTGTCCTTTCTCAGAAGTTTAGCTCTTTCTTTTGTTGTTTTTGATCACTAGCTTAGTCTCCATTTGGTTGCTGTACAAATATTTTCAAAAAGTTGAGGTATGGTCAGTCAGAAAGGAGATTGTAGAGAGCCTTCTACCACTTCATTTCCTCTTGTTCCTGGATCATTTCCTCCTCCTTGACACTTCTCATTTCCTTATTCCAAACTGCCACATGTCATGCTTCAGCTGAAATTTTTTGAATTGTGTAGATTTTTAGGAAACAAACAAAAAGAATCACAAATTCATCTCTTTGTGGTATTTCAAAATGGAAAGAAATCTGTTTCAAACTGAGCATAGCCCAGACCAAAGCTCCCTCGGCAAGAACATCTGTGATTTTAAGGACAAGTAGATCTAAGTGCATTATCTTTAAAAAATATTATTCCAGACTAATCTTGACATAGAGCAGGTAAATAAAAAAGATGAGCTGTGAAAATCCACAAATAGGGCTTGAATGCCATTTTCCATGACAACGGGAGCTGCCCATGAAAGCATTAATGCTGGGAATGTAAGGAATTTAAAATTGTGCCTTCTCAGTTTTACAGTTGTGTGCTCATGTTAATTAGAGATATACTGACATTTGAAGTATCTACATTAATACACACAGCTACTATACATTTGTGAACTGTGGCCAGAAATCTACTTTAATTGAAAGCAGTTTGCTAATCTGAATGTGTATATCCATTACGTTTTAAGCTTTTAAGTTTTATATACTAGTGCCCTTAGATACTTGTTCTATCTGCTCTCTCCACTTTCTGTTTCTAATTTATACCTGAAAGGACAGCCTGGCCTATTTTTAATATCCTAGTGGTGTTTTGGAGCAATATTGGTGGAATTTTGAGAAAAAAATGTTTTTAATAGTGTCCTTTATTTGCTGTAGTTTGAATCTCTTTTCCCTTTCTGACTTTCTAAATTGTTAGTTTTTCCTGCAAACCTTTAGGATGGCCTGCAACTGAAATAAGTAGGATTTAGGTTTATGGAATTTGCTTCACTGTCTATATTTAAGCACTAAAAGGCTACTCTTCAGAGTCACACTATGGTTTTAGCCAGAAAAGCCCAGTGTTAGAGGCCTTGATGAGATGAACATTGAAGAGGCATTCTGGTTTTTCTAGTACAGCTGTTTCAGCTTTCCCTCTTGATGTCAAGGCATGTATCTTAATTTTTGATTTGCAAATATCTTCATGATAGCTTGAGGACTTCTTGAGGTCATGTTTAGCTCTAGAGTTTTTGCTTTGTCTGTCTCACACTTAAAGGAAGACCTTACCTCTATTTTTTGCAAGCTTGTATTTCTTAAGAATCTACCAGTCAGGATTTTTAACCTAATTGTTTTGTGCTTGTTGTCTAATAAAACTCCCACACTTACTTTTTGGACCAATCCCTGAATATTACACAAGACCAGTTAGAAAGAAGCTTCCTTTTTGTCGCACAAGAACAAACTGCTCTAAAAAGTTTGTAATACTCTGGACTTGTTTCATTAAACCATTTTACTGGCACCATTAAATCACTGAGACCTGGGACCATTAAAACTTACTCAGTACTATTATTAGTATTATGGCCTATTTTACCCTTTATTACTTTTTTTCACTGTACTAAGTTCCTCTGTTCTTTATTCTTTCATGTTGCTTACTACATATTGTGCCATCACAGCACATTTGGTAATTTCAAGTTAATTGCTCAATTATCAGTGATAGTCATGAAGCACTTGAAACATGCGCAATGGAAGATTTAAAAAATTTCAAAATAAGTTGGTGTGTCATAATCTTAAATATGAAACATGCCAATATCTGCAGGCATAAAAATACACTGCCTGAGCTAGGCATTTCAGGGAAGGCAAAAACCTACTCTTAAAATCAGGGCTTTTGTTTGGCACTGAAGTGTTTCATCTTTCCTAATTTCACGCATGTCTAAATTTGATCTTGGTTTACTTTTCAACTCTAAAAATTTGGTTGTATAAAGGAAAAGGGAAGTAAAACTGTACTGATTCTGTTTGAATGTTTTACCAGAACTTCACAATCGCAATATTCACTGTAAAGTGGAATTTGGTGTGAGTTAGATCCATGTTGGATGCCAATCAAGGAAGCTGACTTATAACGAAGCAGAATGATCTCTTTATAATGTTTCTCCACTCATAAGGCAATCCTGTAATCAGAGGACAGTGTTACAGTGAAGGTAGTGTGTTGATGATTGATTTATATTGAAAAAACCCAAGAGACCAATGACACTTTGGGGACTTATTCTGAATCCTACACAGTAAAATTCTCAGATGCCTTCAAGTTGACTTACACATTATGGCAAAATAATTATTGTAACTCTTTTGGCAACTAGGCAAACTACCATTAAATTTTGCATTAGCATTCAGTTTAGGGTTTTCTCTAAACTAATATAGTGCCAACAGCTCTTTTTTAGATGCTATTATGGTTCTTTCACATTTTTATAGTACAGTAGTAAAGCTGAATTTACTGGCTACATTTGAAGGTGGAGTAGAGCAGCACAAGAGTCAACGTTAAAGTTATTCAGTGCCCGTGGAGAAAAATTTTTCTTAACTTGAGATTGGAAACAATATGGGGGCTTGGGTACAGTTTGCTGAGTGGCTAATAAATTTGAATATTCCCCCAAAAAGCTGCTCTCTGAACTTGTTTTTAACCAAGAAGATAGGCTTAATCATCTTCCAGTATTCCTACATAACTTTCATTAATATTTAAAGGAATTAAATGTATGTAGAAAAGGGGAAATAAAGTCATAATTTGAGCTGGCTGGTGGTCTCAAACGTAAGGAAGTGAGTGAGTGTAAAAAACGCACTAATTATGCACAGCCAGCCATTATTTTATAATATAATGACCTATAGCATGTGAAATATAGTCTATAATTCAGGAAAAAGTAAAGTCATTGATTTACTGAAGATTTAGAAATATTTTAGTAATTATTCAGTTTATATAGATTGTTTGAATAATCAACAAAATCTAGTACTTTTTGTTGTATTCTTGTCCCTACACATCACTCTCAGCATATAGTTTTACCTGAAGTACATATTTCATGTTCTCTTGGAGTGTGGGTATAAATGCTTATCCTTTTACCTAATTTTGCTAGCTCCAAACATCAAAATGTGAGTTAAATATTGCCAGTAAAGATAAAAACATTTTCTGTGTTCTCTCCCTTCCTCTCCTTCCCTTCCTCCCTACTTTCCTCCCTCCCTTCCCTACCACCTCTGTCTCTCTCTCTCTCAATAGATTAATTTTGAAAAATTAAAAGATTAATTTCCAAAGCATCACCTTACATAGATGACGGGCAAAAGAGACTTATCCTTAATGTTTAATCAGTCAGAAGTTTGTCAATATGATGTAATGCTTGTTATTATTATTGTTTGCCTAGCACTGAGGGCTTGGCACAGTGCTTAGAAGAGAAGAAAAGATAGTCTCTAACCCAAGGGCTTAAAACTTGGTATGTTACTGGAGAGTTTATGTGGGTGGAGTTTTCCTTGGATACAAACTGAACTGGAGTTAGCTCTTTCTTTCTTTTAAGCTCACCCAGTTTCATATAAACTTAAATGATTGAATTCATTAATAAAAGCAGATTTTCTAGTTCTCTTTCACCTTTGGGCTCTTTTATGCCTTTGGAACACGCAAGTACAACAAAAAGGTATGTTTGACAGTAAATTATTATTTTACCTTTTTGACTCATGCGTGGTAGATAATCAAGCAATAGTATTAATGGAATCCAAGTCTGCACCCCTATAACAGCCCACATTAGGCAGCGTATAGGTTCTTTTTTTTTCTTAAAGCTATGGTAGGCTGGTAACCAAGCCTATGGCTTGGTTTTAATTATTTTCACTGATGTCCTGAGTTTCATGGAACAAAGTACAGAAGAAAGACAGATCTTATTCCTCATGTGAATATTATTTTTCTTCCATTATTACATATATATAGCATCAACAGTTAGAATGGGTTTTTTTTTAAGGTGAGATTGGTTGCATATAATTTGATATCTGATACTGCAGTCAGTGCACACTCAGTGAATGGCTGACAGCTTTAAGGAATGGAAACATTTTGGGCTTTGTCCCTGAAAGTGGCAGTGTGGGGAAGCCACTGTTGATTTTGTGGCTAGTTACAGGGAGTTTTTCTCTGGACTTGCAGTCATGGAACACATAGCTGAAAGGCAATATCTGGGGGAAGGTTGAAAAAATAAGGCATGAAAAACGTGGTGTAGACAAGAGAGCTGAGTATCAGAAAACTTGGAGGGCCTGGAGCTTTTTGAGAAGATATGGTTGAGCAAATAGAAGAAATATCTGTCCCCCCAATTTCACTACTGTAATTGAGAAGAGGAGACAAAAGGGAGACAATTTAGTGAAACAAGAGATGAATGAAATAGGAGATTTTTGTAAAATCACAAAATGGATTTCAGGACTGTCTTTTAAGATGTGGAAATACTTGTTTGGATTAGACACTAGTAACTTAAAAGGAGTTCTATAGGTTTTTTCCCCTAATTTGTTTCAGTTTTATTGATTTCAGTTCAATGTGTTTTAAGGACAGCTGTAGGAATTTTAGGTAAAAAATCAATGAGAATAAATTTTGCTTTATCTGGGTAAGGATTTATATAGATATCTATATGAAAATAATCATCTATGTATCACACTCTCTATTTTATATGGGAGACCTTTAGAAAAGTCTCATTGTACCCATGACCAAGAAGCATCATTATATCTTCTATAACAAAGCATCATGTGAATTAAGTTTCAAATATGGTCTACGATGTTTTTAGTTTTGTAGGTTGGTAAGGTTTTTGGGATCACATTTCTGTAAAGTGACTTTTAGTGTAATGAATCTTCTTTCCTTTCTTTTCTCCTTCTGCTTCCCTTTTCTTCCTTCCTCCCCCCCCCCCTTCCTTTCTTCCTCTCCCTCCTTCCCTTCTGACCTTCCTTTCATTTAGAGATGGTTTGTTTTCAATTAGTCTGTATGCTGCTTGGCAATTTGTAAGATAATACCTAATGCGTATCCCTTAAATTGTATGCAGGGTCACCTTTTTGATTAAGGATTGAAGAGTCCTGATTGGGTTTCTTACATGAACTAAGGGCACTCTTGTTCATTTTGTGCAATCAGAAAAACTGAGGAACCGTTGGACTGCAGTTTTATTGTTGTGAGGTGGTGAAGATAGGAAAATTAGAAAGAAATTATAATCTTTGTGGACCCATCAGTTTACTGAACCTGAAATAGGATTTGTCAAATTTTAAGGCTTGTTGAATGTTTGGTCTCTAAGGACAAGAGAGAGGAATAATCATGGTCTAAAAGGAGAATTTTTAAGTTTTCAGAGAGACTGCCTACAGTGAGATATTCTATACAACCGCATACTTACAACCTTAAGGGAAGGCTTTAGTTGTATTTTTCTGGCCAGTCTTCCATATAGCAAATGAATTCATCTCAGTTCTTGATGTTGGTTGTTTCCTGAGCATAGTTTGATTTATGGACGAAGGAGATTAAATATCCCATGCAACCAAAAGTGTAAAATTTATAAATTATCTTGAGGATACTAAGCAGGAGATGAAACCCAGATATGCCTGAAAGAAAGTTGTGGATTGGTTAAGGTTATGCTCATCTAGAAAACTGATAGGACAAGAAGCTGTCCAACAATTTGAAATGTCTAGAGGGAACAGGCTGCCCCTCTCCACAATAGCAGCTACCGTTGCTCTATCACTTTCCAGTGTCTGTGGCAGGAGAAGAAGTGGAGGGGATCAAGGGTCTGTATTTGGAAGAGGAAAGTTAACAAAAAACAGCTGCTGTTTGTGTTGACCACCTGTATGTTATAGGCGTTGCGCGACATACTTTTACGTTGTTATTTTTTAATCCTTCCAACAACCTTGTAAGATAGTTTGCTTCCCCAGTTATTTTGTCTAAATTCTGATTTCTTTTTGCCTTCATAGTGCTTAAAATGCTTAGTAATCATCATGTATTTGTATGTTTATTTAATGCCTATTTTCTTCACTAGACTAAAATTTCTGTCAGGGCAGAGACCATGACTATTTTGTTCAAACCTGTATACCCAGTTTCTAGCACAGTGCCTGACACATAGTAAGTTCCCAATAGATATTTGTTGAATGAATGAACAAAGAATAAAGCTAAAGGGAAAAAGGAAGGGAGGAATGCAAGAAAGAAAAAGACAGAGGTGAGATTCAAACACAGTCTGACTTCAGAACACATCTCTTCCCACTCTAGAACACCAGCAGGGTTTCACTTCCTGTAGAATATTCTTGATGATAAACTTATCTGATAAAATTTCTATAGGCTCAGCTGTCTTAGAGCACCTCAAATATGTTTAATCTTAGTCTGAGAAGTCTTACATCTTTCTCTGAGACTGAATGCCGTGAAAAAGTCCTGTCCCATTTTTTCTCATCCTGTTGGACATTGCAACCATTTTATACTAACAGTTCTCTCCAGAAGTGCAGATTTCATATCTTAGATTTTTGGGTTTCTGTTCCTACTAAACAAAGTGAGTACATTTCTCTCTTTTCTTCTCTGAAATTGTCCCTTGATTTAGGTTCTTGTGCTGCTAAATTGACTTTCAGTAATGTGCAGAGTGATTGTTGCATGCCCTGCTGAGTTTTTTCCTGCAAGAGAGATGTGTCACTCTTATTTAGAGAGAGCCTGTGGGAGGAGCTGGGCCCTGCCCAAGGAGCTGTTATCCTGGAAGGTGCTGGGCACTGGGGCTTGGTTTGGTCATTCAGCAGTGACCTTGTCCATTTACCTAATTTATACTGCTTGGATTTTTCCTTGTTATTACTAAATATCATTGTCAAGCAGGTTTTTGTTTTAATATTGGTTTTTGCGTAACACCATTGACCATTTTCATTTCCTTTTATCCCCGGTGCTATCTTTAAAAAAAACCTTACTTTGTCTTTCCATTTTATTTCCCAGGAAGGGAGGAAATGTAAGCATGTTGAGAGTAAATGCAAGGTTTGCCTAATCTCATAGTGCAGAAGTGTGTCATTGTATCTCAGCTTTCAGCAATGCTATGAACCCTTGGAAGCATACTTTTTAAGTTGTGTAGTTGTGGTTACGTCAAACAGGAAGTGTGTATCTTGAGATATATTGAATAGATACTTATTTAAATCTTGTTCTCAAAAAGTGTCTTATATAAGCTCTGAAGAGGGTACAAGAAACAGATTTTTTGTGATGTTAAGCATAACCATCTTTACTGGACCAAACTGACAATCTTGGAAGCTCTGGCCATGTGAGAATTTATCATTTGAAGCAGGCTGGCCTACTCGGAATTTGGAATCTTAGTGAGGAATGATCTGACCTATTAGGATCTTCCTGCTGGATGATATAATCAGTGATCAGTCTAACTTCCACTTTGCCCTCTGAAAATCATTTAAAGATGTGATTATCTGTTTTCCCAGTTGTGGCAAATCCTTTTTCAGTAGCAAATATTTTCTTCCCAGCAGAATGCTTAGTATCTGTTGGAAATTAATTCAACTCCACAAATACCTACTGAGTACTGATTATATTCAAAGCAAAGCATTAAAAACAAATGCAAATGTACAAAGTTCCTGCCATCAAGAACCTTAGAATCTAGACATAATTATTAAACTCTCTTATTCCTTTTTGTGTCCCTAGTGTCTAACTCAGTGCATGGCTCAAAGAAGGGATTAATAGATGTTGATTAAGTTGTACTGATTGTTACAGAGGACATAAGCAGAGGAGAGATGTAATTCCCAATGCAGAATATGTTAAAGGCCTTAATAAAGTAAAAAATAGTACTCTAGGGGATTCAAAAGAGTTAAAGATATATCCCTTTAAGAAGAAGGACCTTAGGAAGCAAACTCTTTGATGTTCTTTGAAAGTTGAGTAGACTTTTGTCAGTGAAATAGGGAATGAAGAGAGAGGAACATCCTAGTAGTGAGGAGAATAGCAAGAGCATGGGTATGGGCAGATGAATGGAAGCAGGGAAGTATGGCGGGGGACAACGGGAAGTCCAGTTTGACTGAGGTACAGGGTGTGTATAAGCTAGAAAATTTAGTGTGATCATATCATTTTGGCCCATAAGGCTAAACTAAGGTATTTGGTAGATTTTAGGGGGCCATCACAACCAAATAGCCTAGTGGTTTGGCAAAAGCTTTGCTTTTGAAAATTTAGTTCAGCCAGCAGTTTGTAGAGTTGGTTAGAGGCAGAGAAAAAAGACTTGAACTAGAGAAACAGCTTGTGACGGCGATTGCAATAGTTCAGGCAGGAGGTAAAGGATTAAACAAGGGTGGCCATTTTGGGAACAGAAAGGAGAGACTTTCTCGCTGTAGGATCAGTAAGACTGGTCAGATTATATGTGGTGGGGAGCATGAGGGAAAGAAAGGAGTCAAATTGACTCCTCTTGCTTTTCCCTGTTCCTCTTGTTCACCACGTACTAAATTTTTGAAAAGGCAGAGGGAAATGATCATGCTAATTATTTCTTGTCAGTGCTCAAATCTTTTGTCATCTCATTGGTTAAATCCCCACTGAAAATTAAGGATGTTTTTTCTTCCCATGGAGAACTAGGAGAAAGATGTGTTTTTAAAGGAATGAGAATATACTTAAAGATAAAATTACTTTGAAGATTTAGAGGCATAACATAAATACAAACAATATTAACACAAAGAGTTCACACAGGCTGGGCCTTGTTGATTTCAGAGACATAAGGTAAAACTTGGACACTATGAGTGAGAAAAGTGAAGATACTTGAGATCATGGCATTCCCATTAGGTGGCTTTTACATAGGAATGAGTACATGACATCCGTGAGGAATAAAACAGGTGTGCACAGAGTTTGGTTACTTTTAAAACTCTCTCGGATAAAGTGATGACTATAACTCCCTGGTTATATTGCCACATTCTGTCCTTCTCCACGAAAGGTATAGCCACAGCAAATATTAAACTTAGGATATAGCCCTGTCTACTTGTCTCTTTCAAGGGAAGAGGAAATAACACAGGAAAATATATTCACAAGTAAGAAAAGATGTATTGAAATAAATGTTAAAAAATAGTCTTTTTTGAGAAAATGAGTTAAAGTTAAGTTGATTTTGTAAAGGATCTTTGTCAGTCTCATTATCTTATCATTCACGCTAACATTTCTTCATTCACTCAATAATAATATGAATTCAGGGCTCTTCTGGACATGAAGTGGAATTTAAAATGGGAAAGGAAGAATTAGTTCTCAGGAATTTATAATCTGTTTGTGGGAGAAGATGAAATATACATATGAAAGAGAAGAGCAAAGAGGTGACTGATGCAAAACCTAGCAATTCCTGCCCAGGACATACTGTGACCATTGTTCCTTCTTGGAGACCTAGAGTGGCTGGTCATCTCTATCCTCCACTCAAGTGTAGGCACCTTAGCCTCCTGACACACTGAGCCCCTTGCCATTGCTTCATCGAAGGATGCTCTTTCATAACCTGTGTATGACTTAAAAATCCATCTCACTTGTGCCTAGCAAGTAGTTCATATTATGCAGTACGTAAGAGATTCCAGCAAAATGCTTTTTGAATGAATTACAGAAACTTTTTCTCTCATACAGTCTATCAATTAAGATATTTTAGGTTAAAATAATCTTCTTTAAAAATTTAAATATCCTGTGGGAAAGTTAAAATCTATTGCTTTTTCACATCTTACACTTCTAATGCCTGTATACTTTAACACCCCCAAACAACTTTTTGAGTCCCTTCTGTGAATCAGAATTATATTAGATGCTTCAGATTAGTTTAAATATATATTCTGTAGAATTCCTGCCACCTCTGGGTACTGCTGTGTACTAACTGTGATCTTAGGCAAATCACATAACCTCTTGGAGTTTTAGCTTCTTCACCTGTAAAGTGAGAATATTACCTACTGAATTTTTTTAAATAGCTTTATTAAGGTATAATTGGCATATAATAAACTGCATATATTTAAAGCATACAATTTGGTAAGTTTTGATATAGGGATACACCAGTGAAGCCATTTTCACAATCAAGATAATTTATGTGTCCATCACCCCTAACAGTTTCTTACTTCGCCTTCAGGGTCCCTCACGCCTGCCCCACCTTGGTCTTTCCCTGACCTAATCACCAGGCGATCACAGATCTGCTGTCACTACAGATCAGTTTGCATTTAAAAATTTTTTTATTTAAGTAGAAGCATACATTATGTACTCTTTTTCATCTAGTTTCTTTCATTCAGCATAATTACTTTGAGATTCACTCATGTTATGCATGTCAATAGCTTATTTTTTAAATTGCTGAGTAGTATTTCATTGTATGGATCTACCACAGTTTGATTATCCATTTAACTTCTTTCTAGTTTTTGACTGTTATGAATGAAGCTGCTTTGAACATTTGTCTTTGGGTGGACATATGCTTTCCTTTCTCTTGGATAAATACCCAGGAATAGAATGGCTAGATTATGTAGGTGTATGTTTAACTTTATAATAACTGCTAATTTTTTCCAAAGTACTTGTACCATTTTACATTTTTGCTAGCAGTGTGTGAGAGTTCATTGCCCCACATCCTTAATAGCACTTGGTATGTTTAGTCTTCAATTGTAGCCATTCAAGTGGTTGGTAGAGGTATCTCATTGTGGTTTTAATTCATATTTCCCTAATGACCGATGATGTTGAGCATCTTTTCATGTACTTATTTGTCATCCATCTATCTACTTTGTTGAAGTGCTTTTTAAATCTTTTGCTGTTTTTTAAAAATTGGGGTTGTCTTCTTTTTTATTGAGTTGTAAAAATTTTTTGGTATATTCTAAGTACAAGTTATTTGTCAAATACATGTTTTGCACATATTATCTACTGATCTGTGGCTTGCCTTTTAAGTGTCTTTTGAAGGGTGAAAGTTTTAAATCTTGCTGAAGTCTAATTTCTTGTTTTTCTTTCATATTTCATGCTTTTTGTGTCACATTTAAGAAATCTTTGCAAAACCCAAGGTCACTGAGATTTTCTCCTATGTATTCCTTTAGAAATTTTATAGTTTTAGCTTTTAATTTAGATCTGTGATTCATTTTGGGTTAATTTTTATAATGGGGTGAGATAAGGCTTGATGTTTATATTTTTGCTTGTGGTTATCCAATTGTTCCAGTGCTATTGGCTGAAAAAAATGATCCTTTCTCCATTAAATTGCCTTGGCACTTTTGTTGAAAATCATTTGAACATATATGTATAGATTTATTTCTGGAGTCTCTGTTATGTTTCATTGATCTGTCTGTTTTGTTTTTTTTTTAAAGATTTTATTTTTTCCTTTTTCTTCCCAAAGCCGCCTGGTACACAGTTGTATATTCTTCATTGTGGGTCCTTCCAGCTGTGGCACATGGGACGCTGCCTCAGCGTGGTTTGATGAGCAGTGCCATGTCCGCGCCCAGGATTTGAACCAACGAAACACTGGGCCGCCTGCAGCGGAGTGCGCGAACTTTAACCACTTGCCACGGGGCCAGCCCCAAATTGACCTTTATTTTGAGGCGGGGGGAGGGGGGGGGGGGAGATTAGCCCTAAGCTAACATCTGCTGCCAATCCTCCTCTTTTTGCTGAGGAAGACCAGCCCTGAGCTAACATCATGCCCATCTTCCTCTGCTTTATATGTGGGACCCCTACCACAGCATGGCTTGACAAGTGGTGCCATGTCCACACCCTGGATCTGAACCGGCGAACCCCAGGCCGCCAAAGCAGAATGTGCACATTTAACCACTGCGCCACCAGGCTGGCACCTCTGTCTGTTATTTTTTTTAATGCCACTATTTTGATGACTGTAGCCTCATAGAATAAGTTGGGAAGTATTACTTCTTCAATTTACTGGAATACTTTGTGTACAATAGGTATTATTTTTTAAATGCTTAGACTTCACTAAAGTAATCTGGGCTTGATGTTTTCTTTCTGGGAAGGTTTTTAACTACAAGTTCAATTCCTTTAATAGATATAGGGCTATTTAGGTTATCTATTTCATTTAAGTTATGCACTTTATTTAAGTAAATTTCATCTGTTTGAATCTATTGGTACAGATTTGTTCATAATATCTATTTATTATTCTTTTAATATTTGTAGACTCTTTAGTGATGTCACCTCTCTCATTTATGATGTGAGAATGTATATACAACATATCAAAATTTAGCATTGCTTTTTTGTTTCCTATTTTATTGATTTCTTTTTTACTTATTATTTTCTTTTTTCTGTATAGTTTGGGTTTAATTTTCTCTTCTTCTAGTTTCTTCAGGTGAAAGCTGAGATCACTGATTTGAGGCCCTCTTTTTTAATATAGGTGTTAGTGCTATAAATTACCTCTAAGCATTGCTTTAGCTGTGTCCCACAAATTTTGATGTGTGGTGGTTACATTTTTGTTCAGTTCAAAATACTTTCTAATTTCCCTTTTGATTTCTTCTTTGATCCATGGGTCTTCTAAATACTTCTAAATTTAGAAGTACTATTTTATTCCCTAATATTTAGAGATTTTCCAGATATCTTTCTGTCATTGAATTCCTAATTCTTTTGTTGGGTGGCAAGTTCTATCAATGTAAATTAGGTAAAGTTGGTTTATAGTGTCATTCAAGTCCTCTGTATCCTTACTGTTATTTTGGCTACTTATTCTATCATTAACTGAGAGAGAGAGATTTTGAAAACTCTGATTATAATTCTTCTTGAAATTTTATAGTTTTTCTTTCTTGTATTTTGAACCTCTATTAGGTAGATAAATGTTTAGGATCATTATGTCCTCCTAATGAACTGACTCCTTTATCATTATGCAAGAATATCTTTGTCCCTAGTAATATTCTTCACTCTGAGGTCTACTTTGTCTGATAACCACCGTAGCTTTTTTTTATTAGTGGTATCATGGTATATATTTTCCATCCTTTCATTTTTAAAGTATTGTATCTTCATTTTTAAACTGGATTTCTTGTAGACTGAATGCCATTGAGTCTTGCTTTTTATATCCAGTATGACAATCTCTCCCTTTTAATTTGGGTGTTTAGACAATTTACATTAAATGTGGTTATTGATATGGTTGAGTTTAAATATATGATCTGCTCTTTGTTTTCTATTTGTACTATCTGTTCATTATTCCCTTTTCCCCTTTTCTTACTTTCTTTTTAATTTATTGATAATTTTTTATGATTTTATTTAAAATCGTTATTGGCTTATTACTTCCAATTTTTTGTTTTATTACATTTTAGTGGTTCCTTTAGGATTTATAGCAACCCTATACAACTTATCACAGTCTTCAAGTAATATTATCCTACTTCAGATGTCGTATAAGAATCTTACAATAGTATACCTCCATTTCTCTCTCCTAGCTTTTGGTGCTATTGTTGTCATATACATTACTCTACATATGTTATAAACCTAAAAATAATTGTTATTGTTTTTGCTTTGAGTAGTCAATAATATTTTAAAGAGGTTTAAACAATAAGAAACAATCTTTTATATTTACCCACGTATTTACCATTTTCGGTGTACTTTATTCTTTTGTGTAGATTCAGATTTCCATTTGGTAACACTACCTTCTGCCTGAAAGACCTCCTTGACATTTCTGATAGGATATGTCTGCTGGTGAGCTGGGATTTCCTTCAGCTTTTGCGTTTTACAAAATCTTTATTTTGCTGGGTATAGAATTTTAGATGAACTTTTTTATTGCTCAGTAATTTAAAAACATTGATCTATTCTCTTTTGGCTTGCATTATTTTCAAAAAGAAGTCTGCTGTAATTCTTTTATATGTTCCTCTGTATGTGATGTGTCATTTTCCTCTGGCTACTTTTAAGATTTTCTCTTTATCACTGATTGTAAGCAATTTGATTATTATGTGCTTCAGTGTAGTTGTCTTAATGTTTTTTGAGTTGAGGGTGTTTTGAGACTATTGGATCTGTGGGTTTATAGTTTTTGTCACATCTGAAAAATTTTCAGCCTTTATTTTGTCAGAATTTTTTGGTTCACTCCCATTCTTTGTAGAATCCAATTACACATACATTAGTTAGTTTGAAGCTGTCTATAGTTCACTGATTCTGTTCACATTTTTTCATCTTTTTTTTTACTCTCTGTTTCATTTTGGATTGTTTCTGTTAATAAGTCTTCAAGTTCATTTGTCTTTGTCCTGCAGTGTTTGATCTGCTTTTAATTCTACCAAATGTAGTTTTCATCTCAGATAGTGTATTTTTTTATCCGTAGAAGTTATATTTCAGTCTTTATTACATATTCACTATATCTACTTACTATGTCCAGTCTTTCTTTTAGTTCCATGAACAAGTACAATGCAACTATAGTAACTATTTTAATATCCTTGTCTACTAATTCTATCATCTATATCATTTCCAGGTCAGTTTTAATTGATTAATTTTTCTCTTCATGGGTTATATTTTTCTGCTTCTTTGCATGGCTGCCAATTTTTTCTTGGATGCAAGAAATTGTGAATTTTACCTTGTTGAGTGCTGAATCTTTCAGTATTCCTATAAGTATTTTTGGGCTTATTTCTGGTATGCAGTTAAGATACTTGGGAACAGTTTGATCTTTTCAATACTTGCTTTTAAGCTCTGTCAGTTGGAACCAGTACAGCCTTTAGTGTAGGGTTAATTTTCTGTACTACAGAGGTAATTCTGTTCTGAGTATTCTGTCCAATGCCCCTGGTGTTATGAAGTTTTACACTTTTGATGATGGGAAAATGAACTATTCCTGGCTTTGTGTGGCTCTGGAGATTGTTCTCTCTGCTCCTTTTAGGTGTGTCTGTCCCTCACCTTGGTTGGCTTCCTCACACACATGTGCTGATCAGTGAAGGACTCTGCAGATCTCTGGAAGTCTATGTGCAGGTCTCTCTCCTCCATTACTCTGCCCTACAAATTATAGCCACTTTGGCCTCCCTAGAGTCCCAGCTCCATCTTCTTAACTCACTGAGACCATTAGGCTCTGCCTCCGTGCATTGCAGTTGGTAATTTCTTTCTCCATGCAGTAAGCTGGGACAAATTAGGCATGACCTCATTTGTTTTTCCTTTGTTTTGAATCACTATTTTTCACTGCCTGATGTCTAGTGTCTGAAAACTGTTGTTTTCATATATTTTTTCCAAGTTTTTTTAGTTGTTTGAAACATAGGGGTAAATCCAGTCCCTTTTAGTTCATCTTGGTCAAAAGCCTCCAAATATATGAAGAAAATTATATAATGTGTATTAAGCAATATGTTAGTAATGCTTCACCCATAGAAAGTATTTAATAATTGGTGGTTACTATTATTATTATTCTGCTTTCATCCTTCCTGTTCATCAGTGAAGCTTTATCTTATATACCACCTTCTGTATAAAGCGTTCCTGGACTGCTGCTTCCCAAGATGACTTATTGTTCTTTATGCTTTGTACTCACATCACTTTTTTTTACATACTTTTATTGCGACACAAATCTACATTATAAACTTTGGTTTACTTGTTCGTCTTTTGTGGTAGATTGTAAGCTCTTAGACAAATAAGATCCGTTTGTTTGTCCTTAGTTTCCAGCATATAGTAAATGCTTAGATATTTGTTGCATAAGTGAATAATCAACAGTGTCTCACACCTTTTATGAAATATTCAGGAACAGAATTTTTGATTAAGAAGGAAAGAGAGGTGGTTTAGGAGTATGAGAGCTTTTGAGGAGAATGTAAGTGGAGAGGGGTAAGATTTTGGGGATTTAGAGAGCAGCATGAGAGCAAAACGTGGCTGGTTGAGGTTGCTAATATATAATAATAATGATAATGATACTACTACTACCAAATAATAATAATAATAGTAGTAGTAATGATAATAATAATAGTAATAATACAGTTCCTGTGAAGCTAAGAGATGATGGAGGAGTTAAGAATGGAGAATGGGAGAGACATATTGTAGTGTAGAGTAGTGAAACCATTTTGTGATACCTACAGCACCTTGCTGTAATATAGATGATAATATTGGTAATATTATATCAATGCATGTTATATGAATCAGTGTAACTTGAACTGTTGTAATAAAAGCTTTTAAACAAAGTGCTGAGAGAACACAGTATACATTTTGGAGTAGGCAAACTTTGGAAGGAAGTGATAGGGATGGGTTAACTGAGAACAAGCAGAAAGGAATTCTAGATAGTAGAGAATAGCATAAACACAAAAATGGTGTAGGCCATAAATGAGCATAATATAACAGAAAGAACAAATGCACCTTGAAGCTGAGTTCACTATGGCTTCTCTCTCCACTCTGCCACTTGGTGTGACTCTGGACAAATTACTTAGCCTATCTGAGACTCAATTCCCTTATCTTTAAAGTGAGTGTGGTTGTTGGGAAGATTATGTGATACATAGAGAAAATTCATTTTATATCTGGCAGATAGTGGGTCTAATAACTATTAGTTTCTTCTTTTTAGACTTTCTATATCTTCTGATGTGGAAAGGAAAATGCTTCAAGAAGGACTTTGTGATCCCTCATCACTTTGTATAAGAGTCCAGGTATAATATATACAATTTATGAGTATAACTAATGTTCCCATTTATTTTCTATTTCCGTGGCAAATGAGGATTTCATTGCATTTTTGTGGTCCAATACTAAGGCTTAGGTAACGTTAACACCCAGTTTCTTTATATCTCTAGTTTTTGCTTGTGTTTCAAACTATTTGGATTATTGATTAAACTTTATAGACAGATTAAACCATTTTACTACCACAATCCAATATTTTTCAGAAATGCTTCTGTTTATAGGGGGCGAGTCTATTGAATGAAAGATTGGAAAGATGAGCATCAGAAATTCTAGATTTTCCCAAGTCTTGAGCCCATTTGTATCCTTTTAAGTTATTTATTTTATAAATAAAATCAGTTTTAATCTCAGTTTTTCATCATGGAAATGATATAAGGCACAGAGTAAAGTTTAGAAAGCTTTGACTTTACAAAATCATTACACTTTAAATCTCTAATCAGCTTATATACCATTGTTCATGTGCACCTACTAGCAAAACTATTTTGGATACATGGGGATTTTAAAAATAGTTCTAGCATAACTAATCTAGAAAACAGAAATTGTTTATTTCTTCACTGAAGGAAAAATTCAGGAGTCTTCCAGTTAACTAATTCTGTGTTTCGTTAGGAGAACTAAAGAATTTGCACAGTCCATGTGTATTTTGATGGATGGTAATTAGTCTTTGGGTGGTGAACATGATGTAGTCTACATAGAAATTGAAATATAATGATGTGCACCTGAAATTTATATAATGTTATAAACCAGTGTTACCTCAATAAAAAAATTTGCAGAGTCAATAGAATAAAAAGTGATAAAACATAATAGTTTTGGAGCAAATTTTCGGCACTGTTTTTGGTTGTTGAATACTTTCGTTGACATATATAACTTATAGGTGTAGTACATATGCTGCTGATCCTGCCAAGTGAAGAACTACCTTTAGTCATCTGCCTGGCATCTCAACTGCTGGGTGCTGAGTTGGCAAGGATCTGGCACAGGGTTCCTCTGTTCCCTTTGCCATAGACTGGTTCTTTGCATTTGTGAACCTTAGTCTGGCCTTGATGACAGTTTGCTTGGTTGAGAGTCACCTTATTTTTAGTTTAAGACATGTTGCCTCCAGGATGCTGATAAACATGTTGAGAGGCTGAGTTTTGATGAATCTCACAAAACTCCTCTAAAGGGCATGAAGTGAAACCAAAGAGTCAACAATATTAATAATTCAGCATTTGGCAGTATTGTGGATTTTAATCATTTGTAGTTCACCTTGACAAACATTGGCCCAATCACATGCAAAAATGAGTTTAGTCACTAATTTTAGTCTCTGGTGAGTTTTTATACTTTTTTTCAAACTATACGTGAAATAGAGAATATATTAATCTCCTCTTAGAAATGAAAGGTTCATAGTCCGCACGACTACGTATTGTAAAATAAAATGTTACAATAAATTGCCATCTTGATTTAATGAAAATAATGTTTAGGAATTTTTATATTACATTATGGCTGATTTGGGATATTTTAAATTGCCCATTTATTCATAATTTCAGAGCAAAGTACCTATTTTGGTATTTCAGATAAGTATACAACTCTTAACTTGAAATAACCAGTAAATTTATGTTCCCTGTGCAGGTAAACTGTATAAAGCATTTATCAGAAAAATTAAAATATGCTAATAATAATAAGTACATATAATGGCTAAGTATATTCAGTATTTAGGACTTAAAGCTATTTAATAAAAATTACTTTCATGGAGAAATAAATGTATCTTCTTGTATTAAAATGTTGTAGGAATGGCACAATTTCTATTACATTATTAGTAACTCCAGGACACACTTCATGATTTGTGAGACCTAAAAATAATATGGCGATGACTGAGTGGAAAGATCCTGCTCCTTATGATTTGGTGGCTTGTTGAGCTGTCTAAATAATCTGTGTTTTCCTGGCACATACCAAATACATTTTATGATTGAAAGGAATTATTTTTAGATATCTAACCTAGCCTCTTTCAGGCTGATATAACCACTTAGTTGTCAAATTTCTTCTTTTAAAGGGTGTAAATGAAGAATTTAAATTTTCGTATTAAAAAAAAGTATACTGCCTAGAAATCCTTACTATTATATTTAAGTTGAACTACAAGGGGGAAAAGCTTATAAACTTAAAATAACCTTTTGTGGTGATAAAATGTGATTTGTACTACTTGGTGGAAGACACTAACTTAATGAAACTGAAAGGAAATAAACAAATCAAATGGAGACTATTTTGTTTTGAATGCTTAGAAAGCTGATTTTAGCTTTTAATAAATTTCAGTATAGTCAGAGACTTATGTCTCAATATTACATTTTCATTAACATAAACCTCCAAATGGGCAATTATGTCCATATGATAAATATGTGGGGTTAATGGTGCTAATTTGCCACCTGTGTCATGAAGCAGCTCCTTTTGATCCTATGTAAAAATTTCCATAGTTTTCTTGGTAAGTCTTCAGAGTCTAAAAAATCTGAATTAAAAGGAAAAAAATCAACACTATAACAATCTCACTCTTGCCAAGAAATGAATCGTGCCTAAGGTCTGAAAATAAGTAGAAAAAAATTACGGTATTTTTAACATAGCAGATTGGATCCTTTCAAAGAATTTGTAGGAGTGTCTTCATTATGCTATGGTAGTAGTAAATGGCATTGTGCTGCAAGCTTAGCAATAAAAATGGAATAGATTTTAAGCCCTAAGCTAGTTTAGTAATTTTGGCCCAATTTTTCTCCGCCTTTGTATCCCTTGCAAAGGCGAATGCACTACATCTCTGTGAACAAGCTGAATTTCTCTTGTCCTGGAAAATCATAAAGTCCAACTTGGTTTTTGACACAGTCTAAGCTACTTGGATTAGGTAAAGCTGATCTCACAAGAGAAAAATTGGATACTCAGCAAACCCCAGCAGATATTTTGACACACTCTTGGAGCTGATAAGAGTCATCATAAATTTAAACATTACTTTTCCTAGCACAGAAACTTCACTAATAAATGGCTTTGAATATTTTATGAATGACTGAGCACCCTGCTTCGCTAATAAGCCCTCTGGAAAGCTATGACTTTTTTGGGATGGTTTTACTTTTGGAGGAAGGAGTGTTGAAGAGAAGGTACTGATGAGGTGTCATATAATTTTACAAGTTGCATAACTGCTTTTAACTACAAAACTATCTCTGATTAAAATAACAATTGAGCTTGTAATTTTTTCTGAACAGCTGCTGCTGCAGGGGGTCATTACCTTGGAGAGGTTGAAAATAATCGTACTCCTGGTACATGAGTTATGTAGTCTTGTGTTTTACAGCAAATCACAAAGTTTAAAGCTTATAGAAGAATGTTATTTGAAAGCTGTCAAACCATGTTAAAAAAGACTGCATCGTCAAAAGGCCCTGGTGGCCGCGATTCTGCATGTAGCCTTGTCTTATTCATTATAAAATGCATGTTTATAAAGTTCCACAGAGCATCCAATTCCCAATTCACTTATATCAGCAAGACTTAACTTGCTCATTAATCTAAATTCTTTTGCAACTTTAATCTACATGTTTAATTAATCATAAAATGAGGCGGTAAGTAATTTCAGCAATGTGTGGCTTGTTATCAGATGCATTTAATCACTCTTCTGTGAGCTCATTTGGAAACACCTGAAGATGTCGAGTGCAGTTTGAATAAGCATAAATTATTCTTTGTCAGTGTACTTCACTCAACTAATAAGACATTAATTTAAAAGGTACTGTTTGTCATTTTTAGATCTTTACCAATATTTTTAGCTTAGCAATATAACTCTAATTGTATATGTGATTTACAACCAGTGCCCGACATAGGAAAGGGTAAGAGTTTAATTCATTTTTCTTATTTACATGTAATTATGTCATGTAATCTTAGTTTTTAATGAGGATTAACCATTTTGTAAGTATTCATATGCTTTTGAAATAAGGTACTAATGAATTATAGTCAGAAAAATTATTAGTACAAAGTCTTGTGATTCCTTGTTTCTTGCCTAAGTTAGGCCTGAAAGGATGTGAAGTTTGGGAAACGGCATTCATTTGAGGATACATGTACTGCATAGGGATTATATGCTGCAGATGTTAACCTTAAAAAAACCCCAAGTAAAATAGCTGAATATACAGCTATCTCAAATAATAATATATGTAGTCCTTATGTCGGACCAGGTAGCCTTAAAATAATGACAGTCCCATTTTTTCCCCTAGTCTCTTAACAGTATTGCACAATTGATGTTAGCATTTTTTGAAAAGACAAAAAACAAGAACAACAGTAACAAAACCCACTCATAGCTTCAGAGCAAAAAGAAAAAAAATCCGTGAGAGCTGAATGAGTTATATATCTCAATGTCAGGAGTATAGGAATAAAAATTGCATTTTATAGGATGTCATCACCTGTCCTGTTTATGCCTTGAGAGCAGTGACACACGGTAAGAATAATTATCTCAGTGGAAACAAATTTATTTACCTGCCGTGGAGCATCCCTGTTCATCTTACTCATGAACTCGTCTCACTCATATGCAATCTATGGGTTGTCAGCAGTGAGCCAGAGGGGATGACTCCTGAAGAGGGAATATTGGTTTGAGCTGAAATATAGCTATATTCTCCATTTTTATTTGATGTGCCCATCTCCTGGGCTTCTTCCCTCTTTTCAGGGTTCCTTTACACTGAGCTAACAGTTATTTGTTCGTCCATTTCTTGCCCTATGCCTCATGACTATGTAAAAAATTTTTCTTCCTGTTTTCCTTTCTAAGGGAAAACAGAATCCCAGATAATCTTATTTGTACGGTTCAAGTCATACAGGCCATAGCAGCACAGTGCTGTGAGATACCATTTACCTTTATTTCATTTAAAGCACTATAAATTATTTTCTTAGAACCACTGATGAAAACCTCAAACACTGTGGCCTTCTTTAGAATAATCCTTGAAAAACAACATTTCATTTGAACTTAGCTTTCTTGATAAGAATACTTTTCTCATTCATGTATAATCTTAGTGGATAGACACAGTCTAATATGAAGGCTTGCTGTCAGTTTTTCTTGATAAGAAACGTTAGTGATTAAGTTTGTGTGCTCCACTTAGGTGGCCTGGGGTTCGCAGGTTCAGACCCCGGGCATGGACCTACACACTGCTCATCAGGCCATGCTGTGGCGGCATCCCACATACAAAATGGAGGAAGATTGGCACAGATGTTAGCTCAGGGACAATCTTTCTCAAGCAAAAAGAGGAGGATTGGCGGTGGATGTTAGCTCAGGGCTAATCTTCCTCAAAAAAAAGAAAGAAAGAAAGAAAGAAAGAAACCTCAAAATTCTCTACCTCCCCTTCCCCTGGAAAAATCGGAGATAAATTGTTCCAAACAGATTTATTTTCTAACTTGTTGTTTTGGGTGCAAAGAAAGAACACAGTATTCCCCCCTCTTGCCCCAACTGTTGTGTGAGAGGTGTGTCCTATTGTAACTCCACACAAACACAATGATTTAATTTATGAAATGCTTTATATTAACTGTAGCTATTTGTCAGTATGATAAACTTCAAAAGGAAAATGATAAAATCAGTTCCATGCAGCTCTTATAATCTCAGATGTTTGAATATGTACTTATGTAGATATATATATACACATATACATATATATATATAAACTTACAACTTTATCCAAAGTTACAACTTTACCCAAAATGCACACACACTGATGCTTTTGCTCAGTTACAAAGACATACCACTTAAACATGCTTCTTCAATGGAGACTTCACAATTGATTAGAATGCATAGTACCCAGAATGATGAGCTACTCCAATGGGTGCAACTGAATGGGTGGCCTTCCATCCCAGACTGAACTGACAGTGTTGGCTAGCAAGGCTCTGATTTTAATGCGTAACTTCTGTGGCTGAAGGACAGCATGCTGGTAAAGAAGGGATTACTGAGGCAGAGAGAGTTCGGTGAAGAATGAGTGAGGAGCATGTGCACTGTCCACTAGCACATGTGCTCTGGGGGAAGGTTTGGAAGTCCTGAGTAGACATTAGAGTCTTCAGCTGCTGTGGGACTTCAGGTTCAGCAGATGAACGAGAATGTCATGGTGCAGTTGGTTACAGGTAACACTTCTGACCTCATACTACAAGTCTCAATATCTTATTTATGTTAAAAATGGGAGAACAATGATAGATTCAGTTATGTTTTGTGCTACCTCAGGAGAAACCTAATATCTCTGTCTCCCACACCCTCAGTTTCTTAAGTGAAATTCTCTTCTAATTTTTACTGAGAAGTCCATGTGTTGTTTCCTACAAACACCTTCATAATTTATGTCCATCCATATTTCCTCTGAATCCAGGCTTTGTCAGTGAACATTTTTTGCCTTTCTATAGCAAGCTAGCTTTTTAAAATTATTTGAAATTAGCTTTTATTAGAAGACCATTTAGATATCATATCTGTACAGTACATTTGGTGGCTTTATGAGAAGTTCTGATGCTAGATGTTCAAAGCTCTGCCCAGATCACATTTTCATGGATCCACATAGCCTTACTCATATATGAAAACAAGGCATTGGGTTAAGTGTGCATTTAGTTATTTCTCTGGAATTTTCAGGAGAATAGATTGACTTGTAGTTGTGTTAACTTTCCTAGTGCCCTCAACTTAGAAACTTTTTTCTTTTTAGGCAGCATCTGAATCATTTATATTCAAGAGAATGTAATAATATATGTAGTTTTAGAAACTGTCTGTATTTTTCCCGTTACCCGTAATACATAGTATTGGCATGGTTATCACTCTTGCTGTCATTTTGTTAACACTGTTTACAGCCACTAATAAGCATTTGTTCATGCATACTTCCAAGTACTGTATTTGAAAATCCAAGTCTTCTTATACAGTAAATGAGGAATTTATAACTTTCACATTGAATTCTTCTCCTTTTGTAAAGCATATGACCTACTTAAGAAAGACTGATACTCAGTTACCTAGTTTTTTAGCATTTCTTTATCTATATCACAAAAAGACTTCTCTGAAGTATACAACAGGGATCTATTTGTAGGCGATTTCCAACTTACCAATAGTAGGTAAAGTTCTGAAAGTTTGTTGTTTGGAATTTGGAGTGGATATTCTTATAGAAACCATGTTATAGATGGTGATTTGGTTATTTGGGCAACCTACTGAAACCCATTTGCCTTATAATATGGCTGAATATACTATTGAGAGTACTGCAGTAGCTAACTACTATTTGTTAAATGGTTTTGGGATAAAAATCTCATTTTGAAATCGAACTTTAATAACATTCTTTTGATGAATTTCTGATAGTGGGATTTGACTTTTCATCCTTCCACTACCAGTGCACAACAGTGGAAATGAAACAAGCTTTGAAATGGAATTTAGGCAGTGAGGAGGACTTCCTGATGTCCCTAGCCATGGAAAGGAAGTAACTGGTTATCCTGGCTGAAGTAGGAGAGAATGGGTGGCCCTGGTGGCCCTGGTATGGAGATTATGTCTGTTTACAAATGAAGGGCATCCTACTGGAGGTTTATATATTTTGAGAAGGAAGAAGGAGCATTTTCTAATTTTATCCTGATGAGCCAAAAGTGTGGAGAAGATTAATACTGCTCATTCACCATGTCTCACAGTATATTCCAAGTATTTTTATTGTATGTCTTCTACTTACTTCCCCATTCCACCCTATAATTTTGGCTTTTCGTTTTAATTTTTTAAAATCTTATTTATTAATTTTTTTGTTTGGTTTTCTTTTCTTTTTTTTTTTGAGGAAGATTAGCCCTGAGCTAACATCTGCCGCCAATCCTCCTCTCTTTGCTGAGGAAGACTGGCCCTGAAGTAACATCTGTGCCCATCTTCCTGTACTTTAATATGTGGGACACCTGCCATGGCATGGCTTGCCAAGCAATGCCATGTCTGCACCCGGGATCCGAACCAGTGAACCACAGGCCGTCAAAGCAGAATGTGTGCACTTAACTGCTGCGCCACCGCGCTGGCCCCGGCTTTTGGTTTTTAAATGGTAGCCCTGGTGAGAGGAGTTCATTTTCTAATATAAGAACAGTTTTGGAATATATTATTGATTAGGTCTTCTATAAGATGGAATGATATATTCATATAGGAAGCAGCTGAGGTTGACTCAAAATTAAATATTCCCAAGTGCATGGCAGTTTATCCAAATGAAGTCAGTACATTACTGTTTAACTCCATGATGTCCTTTAAGAGTATCAGAAGAAAGTCATGTGAAAGTCAAATAGGTAGTGGAAAGGTTTTTTGGTCGCACTTAAAACATCATTATGAACCTCAGTGACTGAATTATATTCATGCCCTTTACTTCAAATCTGGCAAATTATATATTTTTTTGATTGCCAAGGGCAAAATATGAAAAAAGGAGAGTAGTGGGGAGAAAAGGAGAGAAGTGGTATTTAAAAGGCTGTAAAGATTTAAGTTGTTGGAGAAAACAGTTTGATGAATTATGGGTAAAATAGAAAGAATGTAATTTCCCAAAGAAACGCATGGCTCAAAGTGTAGGGGAAAAGTGCTTGGCAATACAAACCATATATTTTTCTTAACCTGGGGAGTTGGAAAAAAGGAAACATTTGGCAAAGTGAAAACTCAGCTGACTTCATGCCTACCAACCGAAAAATCTGATTCTTTATCATCTAAGCACATAGTTGGGTGACTCACAGAGCTACCCAGTGTATAGGTTGCAATGGCAAGAAGCCAACAGTGAAATCAAACTCATAAGCACCCTATAGAAAACCCCTCAAATTACTGCTGTGCTGCTGCCAGCTGTACTGCCAGGGAACAAGAGCTGTACAGATTTCTGTGGAATGGCTGGATTACTTAACGCAGCTTGATTGGCTCTGTTCCTGCCCCTGTTCTCTTTGGCTGACAGCTGACCACCATACTGGTTTGGTTTGAAATAAGACTGAAGTGAACACAACCACTTATATCTACCTTCCTCTTGTACAGTGCTCTTCCCGTTGCCACTCCAAAGCTCACACATACCCTATATACCTTGCAAAGGAGAGAGAAATATATCTGAGTTTCTTTAAGTAAAACATACTGGGTGGCACTTTGCTGTCCTTTTATTCCCTAAATCCATCAGATTTTTAGGAGAGTGATTTCCTTGGTGTTTTATTTTGTAAGTGCCTGAATTTATTGAATGTGAAAAGAGTGACATCTTAAATCGAGTTGCATTAACTTTTTTTCATTTTAAATCATTGCTTGCTTTCATGATCCTAGAGGTAGAATGGTTATTCAGAAGCCATCTAGTTTTTCCCTCTTGCCTTTGGATAAACTCTCATAGGTAGCTACTTCTGCTTGTGGAATTTCAAATAAGAAAATATCACAAGATATCCCAAAGAGAACTAGAATAGCTTCAATTCCTACATTCCATGAATTAGAGAAATCTTTGAGTGAGCAAGGGATTGGCTCTTTTCCCATTACATGAAAGCTCATGGATTCCCATGTTCTAGTTCCCATCAAATTAGGAGGCTTTTAAACTTTTTTCACTGTGATTCTGAGTAAGAAATAAATTTCTATTCTGACCCAGAATGCAATTAATATAACTGAAATAAAATGTTTTCATGAACAATATTTATCCTTAATATGTGCAGTGTGTTCTATTTTCTCTTTTCTTTCCTCTCCTTGCCTTCTCTTCCTTTGACTCCTCTCTCCTCCCTTCCATTTTTCCCTTTTCTTTTTAATAAAAAAATGTTGATTGACACTCAGAACTGATTTTATCACTCATTCAACCCATAGTTTGAAAGTAATAAGCAAGTTTTTTTAAATTATTATTTTTTAAGTCTTGATCTTTATTTTCTTTGGTCTACGATTGTCTTTAAAGAACTGTGTCTCCTCCACAGGACACTAATTCCATTGCTTGTTTTGGTAAAATCATTAGGAAGATAAACTTTCACTTCACTAGTGGCATATAATCTATTAATAATGCCATGTATTAAGTACTTAATTGTGCCAGATGTTGTGTTAAATGCTTTATATATATTTGCCATGAGAATTTCCTCATTTACTCCTCATAATTACCCTGTGAGGTAGAAACCAATTTTTATTGTTGATGAAATTGAGGCTCAGAGTGGTATATCAACTTTCCCAAGAGTAACACAGTAAATGATAGAAGCCGAATTCAAATTCAAGATTGTCTGGCTCAATGACTGTGCTCTTTCTCTCAACTCTCAATAATGTCTTAATTTTGACTTAAAAAAAATTAAGTGCTCTTGTGGAGAGTCTATATCACAAAGCAAAGGAAAACAGACCTAATGATGACTGCCACATATTTTTAATAATAAATTTTCAATAAATTGAAACTTCTTGATAAAATAATTTTTAGTCCATAAAGAAAAATGGAAGAAGAAAGGAAGGAAGAAAGAAAGAAAGAAAGAAGAAAGAAAGAAAGAAAAAAAGTAAAAAAAAAATATCTCTCCAGACCCATGGATAGAAAAACTTGCTGCTCTTTTTAAATCTTGTATAATTAAATCTTGTAAAAGTCTTCTTTTTAAGAAAAGTGAAATAGATATACATGGAATTACATCTTCTGCTGCAGGCTAGGATATTTTAGCAAGTCAGAGGAACTCAAACATGAATGAAGAGTGGAATTTTCCTTTCGTTTTCTATAATAACTATGTTTGTTGAAGAGAAAAACGGAGGAAAAATTGACCATCGTGCCTGGTTTTGAAGAAAAACTTGTTTATGTGTGTAATACATTGGAGAAATTGTTTGGGATCACTTTGACTATGCAGAACTGTGACCACTGAAATTCGTAAGCAAGGTGTGGGGCTATCGGTTCCATGAAACTAATTAAGTCAAATAAGAATGAGTATTTGTGAAGGTAATTCACTTACCTCATTTTTCCAATCTCTCTCTGTAAAAGAGGAAATATTTTAGAAAGAAATTAATGAGTACAGTTGGCTTTTATGATCCCTTTTTTTTCCTGTTCCCAACCTCTGCCACATTCCTAGGTTTAATTCTAGATAGTGTCTCTCTTTCCTTCTCTCTCTTTCCTGTCTTCCCCGTCTCTCTCCCCACTGCTCTCCCCTGTACTTTCTTATCTCCTCTGCCTCTTCTTTCATTTTGCATTCTTACATATCTTCTCTATGACCATTAAAGAAAAAACTAAAGAGTCCACTCTAAAAATTGGCATTGATCCAGATACTTCTGCCATGCTAACTATAAATGAACCTTTGTAAGCACACTTATGTACAAGGAGATGGACTGGTTCAATATGTAATTGCAATGTGATGCTACCCCAGAGGAGAATTTGAAAGCAGGCCTGTATACTAGATCTAAGCCTCATTGAACTCAAGGTCAAGATTCTAAAAGCAGCCTCCTCAAGGGTAGTCAGACAAGGTGGAATAGGATGAACTTGGATTCAAAGATACAACTACAAAAACATGCTTTGAAGTCCGGAGGATGGTAAGAAGGAGTACTTTCAGTGATGGTAGAGTATGATAAGAACATCAGCAGTAATAGGTGCATGATCGAGATATGTTGATGACACTCCTAAATAATGCTGTGGGTAGACAGATTTGGCTTATGAATAAGGATATAAAAACACCCACAGATATATGGCTGCACTCAAGTTGGGCAAATACACAAATATACAAGTCATGGGACAAGTTTGAGTTTTTTGGTAGAGTGAAATGCAGAACAAGAAATAAAGCATATGCATATTCAGATAAGATGGGAGATAAAGGAGAGCAACAATTCACTATTTGTTGGGAAAGAATTTACAGAGTTGGTGAATTATATAAGTTAGAGTCTCCCTGATTTATTGAGTCTAGGGTAATAGATCTAACGTTACTCTGGTGTTATCTTCTTTATATATTTTAATGTGAATCTTTAGGTAGAATCTAAGCTTATACATTTTTAGATATAGATTCTGTTCTTGATTCAGGATTCTTCTGGATCTTAGGATCATGTAATGCTATCAAGATATCACCTCCCTAAAGCTTCATTAGTTCTAGTAGCTCTTAAGGTAACTAAAATAAATGAATTTTATGGTGGGGCAAATATTATGAATTTGATTCCCATGTGGAAGTTAACTTTGTTTTGTTCTATTCTTTGGGCTTTAAATCTGACCTTGGACAGCTGCCTTAGTCACAAGGAGGAATTGGCTGAGAGAAAGTGGACCCATTACTAGCAATCTATAATCTACTTAGGCAGAACTCACCTTCATTCTTTTATCACTCTTAACTTCACTGTCCATTCAACTGTTTATAACAAAGATAGATACTTCACTTTTCACTGTCTTTAACCTCTTATTGAATAGTTCCATTAAATGTCTGCAGAGTGGAAGCCAACTGTTAACATAATGTCACAATGATTCCATAATAACAACCTGCTTTAGGATATGTTCTCTGGGTTGTAAGAGTTTCAGGATAAGAGAGAAAGAAGAGAACTAAGATTTATTGAGTTACATATGTTATCTTAATTAATTCTTAGGAGAACTCTGAGATGGCAATTACTTTTAGGTAAAGAAACTATTTGGAATTAGAAAACAACCCTATTAAAAGAGCAAAATTGCCACAGATTTTTATTTAAAGGATAACACTTCAAGAAAATGCCAACTTATCCTTGCCATCATAGTGGGCTGGAATGATAAGTTAGATATAAAGACATAAGTGAGAAAATATGAATGATAAGACATGAACCATTACCATTTGCCTCACCTCCACAGTGAATTATTGGAAATAATGCATCTAAAAGAGGAAATAGCACTGTAATTAGAGTGACTTGATAACATGCCATCTCAGAAGAGACAAAGATTCATTATTCTGCTCAAGTAAGGAAACACTTCTTGTTCTAATTTACTTTAATGTATGTATATTGACTAGATAAGGGAGTGTTGGTAGAACCACAGGCATAAACTATTTAACATTGTTCATTTAATTTGCCTCCTGGAAAAGGGATCTTTTGATGCAGAGGGTCTTTGATGACAAAAGATATCCTATAATGACATATTTTTTAGTTTCTACTTCTTGTTGTCCAACTTTAAGTTTCATTAAATTATTATTATCAATGTTTTTCTTCTGTTTTTTATTGAGGTAGCATTGGTTTATACCTTTATATAAATTTCAGGTGTACATCATTATATTTTGATTTCTGTGTAGACTACATCATGTCTGCCACCCAAGAAAAAAGTCAAATACCATATGATCTCACTCATAAGTAGAAGATAAAAACAGCAAGAACAATAATTACCAATATTTAAACAAAATACTGAAAAAAATAGGTGAGGTCAAATGTTTAAAAAAATATAGAGGAGCTTTTTTTTTTTTTTTTTTTAAGATTTTATCTTTTCCTTTTTCTCCCCAAAGCCCCCCAGTACATAGTTGTATATTCTTTGTTGTGTGTCCTTCTAGTTGTGGCATGTGGGACGCCGCCTCAGCGTGGTTTAATGAGCAGTGCCATGTCCGCGCCCAGGATTCGAACTAACGAAACACTGGGCCGCCTGCAGCGGAGCACGCGAACTTAACCACTCGGCCACGGGGCCAGCCCTGAGGAGCTTCTTTTTTTTTTTTTCACTTTAAGAATTTGTGGAGATTTTGTCAAATACCTAATGCTGTGGTTGATTTATAACAGACACTCAATAAATATTACTGAAATGAAATGCGGAAATAAATATGTGCATGTTTATTTATTCATTCTTTTTTTATCAACAGGCATTTACTGAGGGCTTAATACGTTCCAGATAGACATGTTTGAGATTTAAATGTGAATAGCGTACTAAAGCCAGCCTTTAAGTAGCTTAAAAATCTAATAGAGAGACAGGTAAAGAGAGGAATTTTGATAACATATTAGTCTTAGAATTGAGATATGAATGAAGTAAGATACATAGAAATTTAAAATTTGCCAAGGGGCAAGGGGGAAGTCTTCATTGAGTAGGTTAACCTTTGAGCTGCTTCTCAAAGGAGTAATAGGGAGTTACTTAGAGGGGATGTAGAGAGAGAATATTCTAAGCTGAGGGTATAGCGTTTGTAAAAGCACCTAGACATTAAAAGGGCCTCATATGTTTTGAGAATTGTAAGAATTCAGTATCATTGCCACATATGGGGCAAAGGAAATGAGGAAAGGGATTAGGCTGAAAAAATACACTCCAGTGTTTTTGGTGGTGCAATTGATTATTTCCTGATATGAACTTAAAAATGTTTAATTTAAACTAATTAATTTCATTAAGATGTGGGTTTTTCTAGGAAATTACCTATTTTATTAGAATCTCCCTGATAAACTTTTTAGTGCCTTTCCTATAGCAGATAAGATATTAAGCTGTTAAAATGTTGAAGTTGCGTAGAGTGTGATGTGATATGAAAAGAGTTTGAAGTGATGTATTGAAAAAAATTGCTTGTCACTTTTCCTTAAAATGGTCCTTTTTGAGTTGCTTCTGAACTTGACTGTACTTTGTCAGCCAATTAATTTGATAGACAACTTGTAGGTCAGTCAAATGGCTCTAAATCCTAAGAAGTAAAGGCACTGAGTGTTAACATAGTTTATTTATGGTTAATAGTTTTTATTTCTATTTTGAAGAGAAAAAGAAGAATATGCAAAATATGTGAATTCATATCATCTCGCTAGGTTCAGGAAAATGTTAGCTGTGTAAATCTTTGGTTTCTTTATTTCTGTGAGCTACTTATGACATATACTTTTAAGACTTTATTCCAGATGCAGGTTTCATTTTCACCTAAAGAGAAGGTCAGGTTTTATAATGTTTGTTATTTAAAACTTTTTTCTTCTGGAGAAACACCTCAGAGGTTCCAGACTTCATTTTAGAGAAGTTATGGTTCCTTCAACTTTAAATTGCTTCGATAGGTCACTATCAGATTGTAGAGAGCATGATGTGCTTTACGAGTTGAGAAGTTTTCCACCAAGTAATAGCAGCAGTGAAAATTGTCAGAGAAACATCTAATTAATCTCTGCTCCTTTATGGCTGTTTAATGCAATGCATAACTAAAAGTCCTGTTAAATTAATTAATGATTTCAATTATGAATTTTTCTCCAAAATGTTATGATTCGTATCAGGCTGATAATGCAGTGACCTGGGAGTGTGAAATCTGTGTTATGAAGAGAGTTGCCAGTTAATTGATTCACAAATTATTTAAAGTTTGTTGCACACAAGGGAGTGCTCAGTTTCACGACAGTCATTTCTTAAAGTGTACAAACTCCTTTTTCACCTTAAGAATGTCTTCAGTTATTAAGCATGATAAAATGCCAGCATGTTTCTGGGGCTATGAGTAATCTTAACATTTATGATTTAGAATCTGTAGGTGAATATGAGGTGATTCAATCTATGTTGGAAGGAGAAAAAGTTAGCTAAATTATCAATGACTCTCTTTTGTGCTGGTTTTTTCATTGTTTTTACTTTAGTAATTTTAAATAGTTTTCTAAACGTTATCCTTTTAAAAACTGTTTGCATTTGCTATTATACATTGAGCATATTTCATGTTGAAATACAATATAATTATGCATTCTTAGGACATTTTTAATTGGTAAATAACACAATTAAATTGTTTTGATAGTTGGTGTTTGAAGCATTTGGTTTGCTGGTAGGTCTCAAATGACAACCTTAAATGTTGGAGCGGGTGCTGACTTCTCAATGCAAGAAGATTAATTTCTGTAGGACACCTTGAGTCTTTTTTTATAGTATATGGGGAAAACTTAAGAGAGTCATTTGTACTTGCTTCCAGTCTGATTATTTTACCCATAACTTAAATAACAAATAAAAGTGTGCATATGTATAAGGAGAAGGGAGGGAATCAATAATATCGTTAATATTTTATAATACATTTATTAAAGTTTTGTTAATATTTCTGTGTTGGGCTTGGGCTAACTTCAGAGTGGATGATGTGAGCATAAGTGAGAATCCTTCCTTGACTGCCCCTGGCTAGATAAAGTGGAAAGGAAAGAGGTAATGCTTGAGAAGAGACTCTTAAGCAGGAGAAGGAAGCAGGGAGGTCTCTGGCCGTGAGTGGTAGCTATATTATTAGTGGGCTCCATAATCCTTTCTGTTGCATAGACATATTTGGGCTTAATGAATAGCTAAAAAGTCTAGTGCTTTTAGGATGTTTGAACGATATCCTTAGCAGTTTCCCTTCAATTTGATAGGCAGTGTAAGAAAGACATTTTTAATTTAACATGAAGAACAAATTTTTCTTGGGAGAAATTTGTCTTTCAGCTCTGTATTGGTAGATATATTTACAGGACAGAGCAGGAAACTTGTATTTTGGACAAACACTATGTTTACAAATTTCACATATACTGGTAACTCTTCTGTTTTACTTTTCTCATTTTTTTGACCAAGAAAATCGCCCAAAGAGAAGACAAATAGAGAAACAGTATTATTAAAAACAAGTTTATCTTTGTTAAAGTTGCTGCAGGGCAAAAAGAAATGGACTTGAAAGGGGAGTAAATTTATACTAATTTTTGCATTGTAGGAAGTGTACTATTTCAGACACTGACTGACTGCTTCTGTTTTCTAAAATTAAGGAGCCTATAATCTCAGCACCATTAACAAGTGCTGTCATTCAGATACACAGTGTCTGGCTGATTTAAATAAAATGAAATGAAGATAGTTGTTTCTGGTCCCTTGGCTTCACTCATTGCCATAAACATATGCTCTGCGTCCCGCTTCTTTCCATCTTATTTATGACTTTAATTTGTTGTGTGGGCTGCGCTAGAAATTAAATTTAATATAATTCTCCAAGGGACCCTGTCATATAATAACATGGTAATTTCTGTGTATCCTTTTGAAAAATGAGGAAATTAATTCTTCCTGACATGTTCTAATTATTCCAGTGTGAACAGCAAATCCGTTTTTCCTAGCCCCTGAAGTGTTATAGGCGAATGGCTGGTCTTCAAAGCTGAGGTGCTAATGCTGACCAGCAGTGCGTTTAATTTGAAACATGAGCAGACACCTTTCAACACACCTTTGTAACATTGGAGTACTTTACAGAAATTAATTCAGTACTTATTTGGCAGCTTAGCCTTGGGGTTATGTTTTTTTATTCATCAATACTGTAGTCATGTTAGCATAACATTTTGTGTTTCCTTTGGTGCTTGGTGTCTATGTACGGAACTTCAAGTGTGCAATGGATAGTTCAACTGTATGAATGAAAGAGAATCCACACACTACAGAAATGCCAGTTGTGTGCCAAATTGTGTTTACACTTTATGGAGAGATGTAGTAAAGTCTTGAATGTTAACTTAATTATAGTCTGTGGTTAGCAGTTTTAACTGAAATTGCATAGTGTAGGAATTATTTGGACAGTCTTGCTATGAAAAGACTACTATACACTCTGCTGGCCTGCTGTAAATTTCAGTTGTGAAAATTCAATTTATCAAACAAGGAATGATACCATGAAAAGTCAGTTTGCGAATAAAATTTATGGAATAGAAATCTCAAGTTCTGAACTCTGCCTGGGAGGAAGTAGCTATACCTTGGAAGATAAAGGATTAAAGCCATTCTCTGGTGCTATTGGTCATTTGAGGTGTGGGCCTTATTCATTTGGATCATTTGGACTTATTCATAGAAGGTTTATGTAGTATTTTTTAGAGGAATAACAAAAAGAACTTCCTCATACTTGCTCCTTTGTCTGTAATCTTTATTGTAAAACTAGATATTATATACATTTCTCTAATCAGATCAATCATTTGTGGCAGCCTTAATACAGTTCCTTTGTTTTAGTGAGCAGTTGATGAATGCCATTACGTATTGGCCATTTATTGTTATAATTAGCAAGAAAAATGAATGCATGAGATCCTGCTCAAAATAGAAGATAGTAATGCAATCAAACTTAAGTAAAAGAAGTAGAATTGTGTTTGGAATGGCTGTAATCAAGGCTCTCTGTTGATGTGTTTTTGTATCTCAGTATTACATTTTTAAATTTTAACTTAAATAGGAGAAATGGGAATGTAGTAAATAATTATTTTGATAAATAGCAGTAATGTTTTTTGTATTTTTTTCTGCTGACCATTCAGCTGCTGGATAAAATTTTATTCTCTCCATCAATCTACTGGGGGCTACTGTCAGATTTAGATTGTGGACAGGAGGGAGTATACTTAAGACTTCTCTATCTTAGCGTTCCCTTAAACTAGACTGATGGAGAAAGTGGACTTGTTTTGGCTGGAAGCTGGGGAGAAAAGCCTTGGTTGTCCTCTCCTAGACCGTAGACTGTACAAGTTGCTAAAGATAACTGCAGTCTCTGCCTTCATTGTCCCCTAGTGATCTCCCTGTGTCTCTGTGTCTTCACACGGCTATTTACTTGTAAGGACACCAGTCATATTAGGTTAGAGCCCACTCTACTCCAAAATGACCTCATCTTCATTTAACTAATTTTATCTGCAACTTTATTCAAATAAAGTTGCATTCTGAGGTTATAGGGGTTAGGTGTTCAACATATCTTTTTTGGGGGACACAATTCAACCCATAACACTGGGTATTTATGGATTACTCTATCTTTGAAAGCTAATACAACTCTGAGCTACTTTTTAAGCACATCTCCCCTACTGTAGTATTGTTTGTTCATTAATTCTGTAAATGGAACATTGGTAATTTAGAATCTTTGATATATCAAGCTAACATTTGTTATTCTGTGTCCAATTGAGATCTGTCACCTACTTTGCTCACTCAATCTCCTAATGCAAGCAGTGCATTCCATGTGCTATTATGTTAATTCAAGAAATATTTGTTGAGTACCTGCTGTGGCCTAGAACCATGATAGGGACTGTGGGGCACAGCTTCCCAAGTGGTCTGCTGTGCAAAGTTTGTACTTTGTGTTACAAATGTTCCAAGATATTGATCCCTTGAGCCTTCAGGGTGTCAAATACAGTTTGGGGTGGCTGGAGCACCTGGGCCAAGCACCTCTAGCCACTAGCATCCTTGAGAGTTTCCTCCAGCGTGCCATCCGAATACTAACATTGTATCTGTGTGCCATGGAATATAAAAAATGGGGAGCACTTCTGAGTTTACAGAGAAGTATACATCATCCTTGCCCTTCAGGAGATTGTAATCCAGCTGGAAGCTAAAAACAATATATAAATGATTTAAAGTGGGAGCCAGTGTGTGCCAAATAAGAAATCAGAGAAGACTTTAAAGGATAGGTTAAATTTGATGTGGGCTATGAGGTCTTGGTAAGTTTTTTATAAGGGATGAAGAAACATTATAGGCAGGAAGTAAGGCATGACTCGAGTTGTAAGTGTGCAAAAAGATAAGCTATTTTCATGAGGGTGGAGTAGGGCATGGTTTTTAAGAGAAGAGGTTTTATATAGGAAAGTTATGAAAGACTTAGAAAGGTGGGTCGGGTTTAGCTACTGCAAATGGCTTAAGGACTGGGATTGTGTCTTGAATATTTTTGGTCACCTATAATGTCTAGGGAAGTGCCTTGCATTTATTAACTGTGCAGTAAAATAATTTTGATTGATTTGCTGATTGAAGCCTTAAAACGTGGGAATGGTAAAATCAAAATAAAAGAAGAAAAAATGAAAGAATAACATATTCTAGTTTAGGTCTAATATGATTAGGGGTTATCATTAGGGATTAATGATCCAGTGGTTGCTTATTAACTCCTGTTTTCCTAGTTATTTTAAAAGTTTATGGTTCTCTTTCTTATTGTATACCTTTAGCTTGTTTAGTTTAGTAATAGCAGAAGCTGAATAATCAACAGATCTTGAACTAGTCCAACAGCTGACTTATATTATTGAGATGGAAGGGAAGAAGAACAATGACAAATGTTTTAAAAGTATTATTTTTTGGGGGGTGTGTGGGGAGACTCACTGAAAACTAACATGCTAACCAAAATGCTAATTATCTCATCTGTTCAACGCCAAATTTCTTTATCTTTAAAATGAAAGTGTTGAAAAAGATTTCCTATTTGGGCCTTCTAGATCTAAAATTCTATGGTTCTGCAGCTTATAGACTGTATTATTACATAGCTCATATTCTTAAAGGAAAACTTGCATACAGATATCATTCTTTGGCTGTTGGCCTACAAGTTGGTGTTTTATGTATATAAGTATATCATTATATGCAAACAATTTAAAGATAATTTGGAATTTGCAAAATATATAAAAGCAAGCAATTAAAAATACATATAAACTATGTTCTAAGGTTACCTTTTCAGTTCTTAAAACCATAACCCTCTTCAGAAGAAATTAAATTTGATTACATTGAAAATCATATGAGTTTAACAGAAATAAATATACATATGCAAATTATTTGTACTCTGCACAATTATTGGTATTCATATGTCTTCCTTTTTAATCAATAGTCATTTTCTTTCCTCTTGCAATAGAATACTGAAGAAATAATTTTTGCGTTTTCATCAGTTGTGCAGATGAGTTCTCAATTAATAATAACTTTAAGTTTCAACTGTGATGAATACTGTTATTTATCTTATGTATTGGACAATAAGGCTGTATAATAGTTATATACTTATGGCAGCTGGTTCAAAATGTAAGTTAGATTGTGTGTCTAATATCTAATATAATGTCTAGTATAAACCTGAACACTAAGATGTAAATACATCTTTAAATATTTGTGACTACCACTTTTTCTGTGATTGATTTTATAAGTTAAACTATAGTATTTTTCTCTCAGGTGAATATTTTTAATGTTTAATTTATATAGACTATAGAGATGGCACATCAGACAAATATTTGATGTAGTTTTTTATTCACTCATTCACAAAACATTTCTTGTGCACTTGTGAGCCAAGTGTTCTGCTAAAGGCTGGGGATACAAATCTAAACAGGAAAAGGCTCTTTATGTCAAAGAGTTTGTAGGTTAGAGGAAGATGAGATAGGCACATAAACAGTTATAGTACAATATGATATACAACGATGACGGTTTACATAAAGTGCTATGAACAAACAGGAGAAAAAATTGATTTTAAAAGAAGAAATGTAAAGGAAATTTTCATCAAAGCAGTGACTTTGAGTCAGATGTTGATAGAAGAGTAGGAGTTCAAAGAAAGTAAGCCCCATAATGGCCAAATCTTTCTCTTGCTCACTCTTCTCTCTCGTGCCAAGAAAATGCCAGGCACAGAATAAGCATGTTAATAACTATTTTTGAATGCTGAATCAATCTGGGGGTGGGAATAAGACTTAAAAAGGACATTCCCACAAGCAGGAAAAACATGAGCAAAAGCATGAAGACATGGAAAGTCATGGCATATGCGAAGACTTATGATTTAGTTTATTATGACTGGAATAAGGGGTACAAAGAGGTTGTACTAAAATCTAATGACTAAGAGCATGTACTTTGGAGTCAGACAGACCAGAATTTGAATCTTGATTTCATCTTATGCTTAAAAGTAGCATCTTATGATTGTGGATGAAATGCTGAGCCTCAATTTTCCTACTTTAAAATATAACTAATAGTATTTATTTATAATGTTACTATACAGATTGCCTGGCAACAGTGCCTGGCAAATGGAAGGCATTGAATAAGTTATTAAACCATTATTACTGTTTTTGAGGAAGTGATAGGCCCTAAGACTGAAAGGACACATATAGTGAAATCTTGAAGGACTCTGTGTTATATTAGGGAGTTTAGACTATCCTGTAGATGATTGGGAGCTATTAAATTTTAGTTTGCTATTGAACATTAACCACAACATATATACAAGGCACTCTGGTTAGGGACATTTAGTGGTTTATAAACTGTACTTTATCTTTTTCAAAATATTCTGTTACTGTTACACAAGTGTAGCATTCCCCATCCTGCTCATGTTGCTCAATTATTTGCTGCTCACTCTAAATAGGGAACAGACAGCATGAATTTATTAATTTGGTTAAGTGAAATGACCTTCCTCAAGTCTCCTGAGGTTAGGAGATGGGTTAAATAGCACATAGCAGGAAACCAAAATTCAAAAAACAAGAATAAAATAATTAAATTGGATAGATGTTATTTAAAGGACTAATATATCAATGATCCAAACTATAACTAGGAGTGGTGAGTGGATGACCCATTGGTTGGTAATTGAAAGTTGGTTGCATTTTTATAGGTCATATTCCAAATCTGGCTCATCTAGTAAGGTCTTTTAATAGACCACAAGTTCCTGAGTTCATCCCTATACCAAAACCTGCTTGCACAATGTCTTACATATCATGTATTCACATTATATTTGTTGTTCAATGTTGTAATTTATATTTCAGTTCATATAATCAGTATTCACTTTTCTTAAAAATGTCTTGAAGGCCTTTTTTTCTTCAGTAGGGGGAAAAGAATGGAAAAATAATGAGTGGATGTGTTTTGTTAATGAAAAAATTATTTGCTATTGTTAAAATTTTCAGGGTGGAAAAGGGCAAAAAATCGCCTTTCTTAATTATTTCAAATGAAATTAATACTACTAGTCTGAAAGTTTTAATTAGTCTAGCTTTGGCAGTTCAACCTGGCTCAAGAAGCTTTCTACTGGCAGGCAATGATTTTTTTAAAGGCCTTGACATGTCGTTTTTGAATCCTGTAGTCTTATCATGAAATCATGTAGTCTTATAAGCCTTATAAGATGAGAGGAATGCTGGCCATACAGCAGGCCCTCACAGAATACCTGTTGAATAAATAGTTTTAATATTTGAATCATTGGTGTGAAATGAAATGTACTAGGATCTAGAATTCATGGGAGAATAGCAGTTTGTTAAGAATTGGTAGAAAATAGCTACTACTAGAGCATTCTAGGTTAGAATTTCTCCAAGTATGATTTGAGCACCACTAACTGGATTAACTAACTGAATAACTAACTGGATTGGGGTGCTTGGTAAAAAAGCAGATTCTTGATGCTCCACCCCAGTCTGTTGAATTGGAATCTCTAGAAGCCCAGGAATCTTCATTTAAACAAGTTCTACAGATGATTTCTAATTACCACAAAGATTGAGACCCACTGCCATAGAAAAATAATTTGGTAAAAAGCTGAGCTTTAAAAAAATAAGACAAATATAAAATTGGATTTCTGATTAAGGCAGTTTGAGTTGCAGAGTACCTCTAAAATAACTCTAATATTGAAAACTCACCTTTAAATTCATTTGTTTTAAATTTAAAACTCTTCAGAGTAAAAAACATGTAAACAGCTAATTCGTACATTATTTCAGTTTCATTTATAAATTACTTTTGAGTCCTCTGGCTTAAAAAGAGAAAATTCTACAAATCTACTTTCGACCCCAATTAACTTGGCATATGCTTTTGAGTTAATAACTAGAGTTCTGAACTGTCTTAAAGAGCTTTTAAAATGGTGCTGATGTCTTTTGATTGTTCCTAAGTCACTAGGTGGGGCCCAGATATTTGTCCTAAATGAAGTGGTGCTAATTAAATATTGTTATTCATCTCTATCAGCCAACTGACGTTAATTGTATTTGTAACTTGGTAGGAGTAGAGGGATGGAAAGCAAAAGAGGTGCTGTGAAACTCAGTGAAACGAATGCCAGTTGAATGCAGAGAAAGTATAATTAGTAAGATGTGGTGGTAATTGGGGGGCATTATTTCTTTGTTTCTGAATAAAATGCGGTTTTATTTTCCCTTCTCTTTCTGATCCAACATCTTATTTCCTATAGAGAACTTAATGATTACTAGAATGTAAGAAATGTTTGGTAATGTCTAACTGGATGGAACCATTTAATAGTAAAAATGAAAAAGTGATGATAATGTCTTATATAACTCAATAGACTGTAAGAAATTGGGAATGTTATCTATGGTGACTATTTCACATGAAATCTGAGCCATTATGGGCCAATTAAGACACTAGGACTTTAGTAAATTTAAGCCACCAATAACAATAATATGCTTCACAGTTGTTAAAAATATACTTTTTTTTTATGAGGAAGATTGGCCCTGAGCTAACATTTGTGCCAATCTTCCTTTATTTTGTATGTGGGATGCCGTCACAACATGGCTTGATGAGCGGTGTGTATGTCTGCACTCAGGATCCGAACTTGAGAACCCGGGCTGCCAAAGTGGAGTGTGAGAACTTAACCACTATGCCACCCAGCTGACACCAAAAATATGCATTCTTTTTAAATAGTCTCTTGTTCCATTTTGTTCTTCATGTTTTCTTCATCTAGTTTATACATTTGAATATATACTTTTTTTTTTACCTTGTATCTTCTTTTTAGACTGAAATTCCCAAAGGGCATTGGGATTTTGTGTAGTTATTATGAGATGACTTAAACTTTTATTTAATTTTTTTTCCGACTGTATAAATGGTTTATTTTGGAAATCTATCTGACTTATTTTGTGGAAATTATCATCTTAGATATAATGTCTGCTGTGTGCCAGGTACTGTTTGAGACAATGGGGATCTAACAGTGAGTAAAACACAATCTCTGCTCTCATTAAGTTTATATTCTAGTGGTAGTGGTGGGGAAGATACTAAAAAATAACAAATGAGCAAGTAAAATATCAGGAGATGGTAAGTGCTATGAAGAAACATCAAGCAGGATAAAGGAGGTAAGAAATGCTGAGGGTAGGGAGTTTGCTATTTTATCCTATAAAATGCAGTGAGACCGTGTGAATAAGGTGCTATTTGTGCTGAGACCAGACAGAAGTGAAGGAGCAAATCATGCGGGTATGAGCTAGTGTCCTGACATAGAGGAGTGGACTTGATGAGTTTGAGGAATAGTAGTAAGGAGGCCAGGGTAGCTGGATGGTGTGAATGACAAGACTGTTAGGGATCTCAACCACTGCAAGGGCTTGGGCTTTTACCTTGAGGAGGATGGGAAACCATTGGAGGGTTTTCAGTCAAAAAGTGACATAATCTGACTTTCATTTTAAAAGGTGTGCTCTGGCTACTGTATTGAGTATAGACTACATCAAGGAAACTAGTTAGGAAATTTTTGCATTAATTCAGGTAAAAGATGATAGGGTCTTGGATGAATGAATGAACAACTCAATAAACAGTGGTTGTATGTCATTCTGAATATAATGAGAATTGACCTAGTTAGGTAAGTCTTCCCTGAGGAAGATTGAGTAATGATTGAGCTGAGATCTGAAAGAATAATAGATAGTGATAAAATAAAAGGGCTGTGAATGGGAGGAGGAAGTAAAACATTTTAGGCAAAGGAAAGAGCATATGTAAAGGTCCTGTAGTAGGAGGGTGCTTATTGTGTTCTAGGAACTGAAAGATTGCTGGTAAGGCCAGTGCTCAGAGAGCTAACATTTATATGCTACTTATTTGACTTATTTTATTTATTTCTCAAAATAGTCTTAGATAGTTCTTATTGTTTCCATTTTACAGTTGAGGAAATTGGAGCTTAGAGAAGTGAAGTGACTTGCCCAGGATCAGATCGCTAAGAAACAGCAGAGCTTGTTTGTACATTACATCCCTCTCCCCATCCCCACCGCCACCACACTCACCAAAGTATGAGTCCCATGAGGGCAGAAACTTTATTTTGTTTGAAGCTCTATCTTTAACAACTAGAACAGCGCCTGACACTTGGTAGATGCTCAGGAACTACTTGCTGATGATGAATGAGAGAATGAATTAGAATCAAGGTGTATCTCACTCCAAAGTCCATGTTCTTAACCATGTCCTGTATATTCAGATGCAAACTAGGGCTATCAGATTGATTCTTAGAGAAGGTTTTGATAAGGGACCAAAGCCTTAGGTCAGCGCAATCCAAGGAGGATGAAGAAAAAACATTACTGAAGGGGAAATAGAGTCAGGAAGAATAGACTAAGTGGTTAAAAATAAATTTGCTCTAAACTAAACTAGATAAGAAGAGAGGAGGAAAAGGAGGCTCTCATGTTAAAGATGGATGGCTAACTTCTGCAATAGCTTTCACTAGAACCTGGGCCTGGAAATTTTCTTGCTTTGCTGTCCCACAATTGCATATTGCTTGGGCTTAGTTAGCCAGTCTGTTTCCTGGGAAACAGGACACACTCAATATACTCTACATAATTTCTCTCTCTGGTCCCTTTTAATTCTTTCACTCACCAGTCCCCCTCCTCCAAACATTTTTCTTATCAAGTACTCTCAGATAATTTGTCCCCAGTGCAATATGACCTGTGGGACACACCAGAATATCTGTTGACTTCTTGGTTCTGAGTTAGTAGTTCAGGTGTGTAACTTTACACCTGCCTGTCCATAGATATTTCTCTCTGAAATGGAACTTTGTGTATCTCACTCCCAGGAATTTAGACCTTAATCTTTCTGTTTCTTCACCTCCTACTGTCTCGTGTTCTTTTCCCACTTTAAAGTGTTTATCTTTTCCCTTTTGTTGCAGAGGAAGAAATGTTCTCTTTTCATAAAATGACATCTCCACTGGTGCTTTTTTGCTTTCATCCCCTCCTACCTCTGCGAGAACTTTGCTGTGTTAATTATCCCCATTCTCTCTTGCAACCCCTATCTGTTCTTTTTAATGGAGTTGGAGATTCAGATTCTAATTCCTGTTTTGTTGCTTTCTGGCTTTGGAAGTTTGAGCAAGTTGACTCTTTGAGTCTCAGTTTCTTATCTTAAAATGCCATTTGTCCTGCTCACCTTGCAAGTCTGCAGTGAGTCGGTTACAATATTGTATGTGGAAGCGCTTTATAAGCTGGAAAACACCATTCAAGTGCAAGATGTTATTATTACAACCTACGTGGGCAAATAATTCAGATCCCTTCTTAAAGTAATTTTCCTTAACTTTGCTAACCTTTGAAATATCCATATTTCCTTCTTCCTTTTACAATCAAACCTCTTGAAAGAGTAGTCTTTATTTGCTATCTATAACTCCTTACTCCTTGATGCATTGGAATCTGGCTTTTATTTTATTCTGCCTAACTTTATTGAATTTACTGCCTTCAAGATTACTAGAGATTGCCTAATTCCACCTTTAATGCCTTTTTCTCAGCTCTCATTCTTCTTGCTATCTGTGGCAGTTGATATTTTTGACTAAAAATGACTTAGCACAGCGCTTAATAAATAGTAGATTTTAAGAAGTGTTTTGCAAATAAATGTATTCTCTGTAGCCTTTTTGGGTGAATCTACGTTTTCCTCTCATAACGAAGTATATGCACCTCCAAATTTAGTCCGACTCTGTTGTTTGCTCTCTGTGCTCTTTCTTAGGGTCTGATCTGTTCTAAGGCCTTTCATCTCTACATGGATGGATCTCACATCTACTTTTCCAGCTCTGTCTGAGCTTTAGTTCTGCCTGTTTAAGTCTACAGCTCTACCTGGATGTCCCGTTGCCACTTCCAAATTCACCAAGTTTACCATCTTCTGTCTCTAAATCCCTCTTTCAGGCTTTTGTATTTTTGATAGTGATACCAGCACTCAGTCACCCAGACTAGAAACTTTATAAATGTGTTGACTCCTTTTGCTTGCTTGCTTCTTTTCTCTTTCCTTCCTTCTTCCTTCTTTCTTTTCTTTCCTTCCTTCCTTCCTGTCTTCCTTCCTTTCTTTTCTTTCTTCTGAGGAAGATTAGCCCTGAGCTAACACCTGTTGCTAATCTTCCTCTTTTTTTTGCTTGAAGAAGATTGTCCCTGAGCTAACATCTGTGCCAATCTTCCTTCACTTTATATGTGGGTTGTTACCACAGCATTGCTGATGAGTGGTGTAGGTCCACGCCTGGGACCTCAACCTGTGAAGCTGGGCCACCAAAGCAGAGTGCAGGACTTAACCACCATGCCAGAGGGCCAGCCTGCTCCTTTTTCTTTATGTATCACTACAATAGTCATTCATTTGTTCATCAAAATTTTAGTCAGTGTTCATTACATGTAAAACATTATCCTAGATACTGGGAATAAATAAGTGAAACAAAACAGACAAAAATAACTGCTCACAAGGATCTTATATTCTAGTCATTTGCTTTCATTTATTCATTTACTCAATAAATATTTATTGAGAGTGATAGGAATGCTATCTTATGTTGAGTTGTCAGAGAAGACTTCTCTGATATGGAAACATTTGATCAGAAACCTGAATGAAGTGAGGGAGCAAGCCATGATAATTATTGGGGGAAGAACTTCAGGCTGAGGGAAAAATGTGCAGAAAGGCCTTGAAGTGGGAGGTTCAAAGAAGAGTTGCTACCAATAGTGTGATTAGATCCAAGTGAGTGAGTAAAAGGGGAGTTGGAGATAATGTTAGAGAGACTGTTGGTGGCCAGATCACATAATGTCCTCTAGACCATGTTGAAGACTCTGGCTTTTATCTAAGTGAAAGGGGAAGGCATTGGAGGGTTTAAGAGAGAAGCGAGATGATGTAATTTCCATTTTTAAAATAATAGCTCTGTTATGAGAAGAATAGATTAGAAAGGCAGGTATGGAAGCAGGGGCACTAGTTAGGAGACTAATACAGAAGTGTTCAGATGAGAGATGATGACAGCTTGGAGTAGAGTGGTAGCAGCAGAAAATGGTACACGCTATGAATGCGTAAATTAGAAAAAATAGCCTTTTCTCGGTAGGTGTAGCTTCCCCTGCTAGCATGGCTTGATGAGCTGGTGGAACCTTCCCTCCTAGGTGCCTTTTCCTTAGATGGTTACAGCCCTATGCCAGGGTACATGGCTTAGTGAGCAGAGTGCTAGCTGGATTTTGGTCTCCTTCTCTTTCATCTGAGCACCCTTGTGCAGTGAATAAACTGTGTAATGGTGCATAGGTATCCTGGACAGAAGTGAAGGGAATCAAAATTCACTCTTCTTTTGTTTTTTTGATTTCCATTATTCTCATTCAGGCCCTTATCACTTCTCATATATTTAATCTCTCCAGCTAGATTGTAAGGCCACTGAGGACCAGAACTGTGTCTAATTTTTTTGTTTCACTAGTACCTGACGTGGTGTCCTATGTGTAGTCGGATATTTGTTGATAGAGGCAATGATGAAATCATTTATGTCTATTCTTTGCAGAGATCATTGTACTGAAGTTCCTAAGGTATAAAATAGTTCTGCATATTAATAAGAGCTAACTGTAACAGCTATGTCCATTGTTAAGAGACATGAACTGTCAAATGTAAAGCCCATTGATATGACCTATAGAAGTTCAAAGTGGATGCATTTTTGTAGCATGTAGTATTAGTTGTCATTTGAGAGGCTGATTATTTCAATGTACCTAGTTTGTTTTAGTAGCTGATACCATCTATAAGGAAAGTGACAAAATACTTAATATTTTTCATATGTGCCTATTTCGGTAACCCAGCAATATCTTGAAATGACCTGGTGTGGAGGATGAGGCAAGTCTAGGGACTGCTGCCAAGTCCAACATAGCAGCAACATGGAAGTGGTTTAGTCAGTTTCACTAAAAGTTTGAAATCTACTGTATTAGAGGCACGTGCAGAAGCTGTGTTAATTGCTAGCTTATTTTCCATATGGTTCTGTTTTAATGAAGCATATTTGATGCAGATGGTTGGAAAGTAAGTTGAGTAATGTCTAAACTGGCCCTGACTAATTCCTACAGTACTTCCATTCCAATACTTAACAGCTCCTTTGTAAAGTTTCTTCATTCACAGCTTTTTTTATTTAGTTGAAATGTGGCCTAAGATAACTGAAAATTATTCTCCTTTCTTTAAAATGGCCTCTGAAAAGAACAAGAACAGTCATTTCCCCCTGATTCCAGGTCAAAACTACACTTGAGCTTCATTTCTTTAGTATTATTGGAGTTTTCTTCATCATTATTACGGCTTTCAGAATATATTTAGTTGTGAAAATGGGTGTTACAAAGGATCACATATAGTAACTGAAGTGACTTTACCAAATGCTGAAGTTAGCTTTGTTAACATGACAATAGTTTTACCTGTTCAGGGAAATGTGATAGAACAGCCTAGAATGTTAATAACTACCTCTTTTTTGCATATTCCCTATCTCTTATGCAATGAAATTGGACTTGCTAGATATTAATGTTAAGTTAGAAATGAAATCAAGGATAAATTGTCCAGCAATACTGCAAAAATCTTTCTATTTCCTTTCTTTCCTTTTGTGAGACTAGAATATCAACATATAGTCACTGTACTTGTCTTAAATCTTTAAAGAGAGTTCAGATATATTATCTTACTCAACAATGATATGCTGATTTCCTCTAAGTATTTTATTTTGGCGTACTTGTTGCTAAACATGTACATTTGTCTTCGTCTTTGCTCAAGAATATGGATAATGTCCTTGTTAGACTTGAGATTGAGTTCTGCAGAGCAAAAAGGGAGACATGGTTCAATGGGTTTGTATCCATTTTGCTGTTTTTTTCTCACATTGTCACTAAAATATTCTCTTTGTTATCTGAATAGGACATCTGCTGACTAGCCTGACCCTCTTTACCTGCTTGTGTGAAAAGTCTTGGTTAAATCTGTTAGGTCTTGGAGGCCCAGGAATCTGCTAAGTGCTTCTGAGCTTGAAAGATGCACTGTCCTTCGTCTGTTTTGTCTCTCCCACTTTTGGACACCTTTGATAGATAACCCTGACGTAGTGTGGGATAAGCCAAACAGTACAATATTCTGAGCAGTACTTGACCTGAAAGACTAATTACTTCTTAATAAGCACTGGACTTTTTCTCATATTCTAGAGAGATTCAAAAATGCAATATGAAAATTGATTTTTCACCCAACTTAGTTATCTTAATACAGGCAGTCCTAACACTGAAGAGAAATAATTTTTTTTAAAAACTAGTTTGTGAGAAATCTTTTAGAATCTCAATCCTGCTTTTATCTACCTTTTCTCCCTGGTTGTTTTTTACTAGGCGATGTTAGCACTAGACTAGACAGTGTTCGTCCCAGATGTGCTTGCATGTGTTTGAGGAACTGTATTGAACATCCCCCTTTGCCACAGAAACTATTCATCTTTAAATGTCAACTTCAGTGTTGAAATTTTATGAGAATGGAAAGGAATACACATTTTCACTTATTTTAGACTTCTCTTTGGAAAATGTAGTTTGCTACTGTTGTCTCAAGTTGGAAGAGTTTACAAAGTTTTCTTCAATACTCATGGAAAACAAATGCAATTCTGAATTAGACTAGGAAAAAAATGTACCTTTCTTTTAAAAATCTTAATAATTAGAGCACATCAGTCTTAGACATATTTTGGGCCCTTTTTTCAATTTATATTCACCCTGGAGATTTTTTATTTTTATTCTTTTGTCTTGCCTTGCTTGTTTTCTTTCAAGTATGGTTTAACTTTTCAGGATCAAGGGCCTAAAAAGGTCAGAGTGAGAAGAGACCAATTACCTTTGTGACAACTGTCAGTTATTCAAGATAGAATATGTCATTTCCCAAGTAATGTTTAAAGATAGAATTACAGAATTACTATTGAGTTTGATTCACCTTGAGAAATCTCAAAAAAATTTTAAAGATCCATCCTGTCACTTTTTTCTCTTATGTGAAGATGCTTCTTAAACCTGAGAGAATAGCTCTTTGGAATCTCTCTGACTTTGAACTCTTGCAAAACCACTTCCAAGATGGGGAGGAGCCCTATGGTGAATTAGCAAGCTGAAGATCAGCTATTACCATGACGCTGATACTAAGTATGAGAGGGGCTCTGGAAATGAAGTGAAAAATACCAGGTTGCCCCAAACAGCAGTTTAAGAACAAGAAGAATCCAGCAATAGATTTTTCACCATTTTTGTTTAGATGTTAGTTATTTGAGAAGGTTCTTTTCTTTTCAGAGAAACAATACTCTTATTTTAGAGATAAAACAAGATATTTAGATAGGCTTTTGGTTACTTAGGCTTTAATTAGGCTTTCAAAATTTTTATTTTTAAAATTTCTCACTTGATTTTCAGGTCTAATTCTTGAACTGTATCTCTTTTGGTCTTGATTTTGTTTTCAGAGAAATAGCAGAGCTAAGCTTTTCATTTAATTGTAATAAAATACTGCCCTAAAGAAGAACGAAATATGATTCTTTTTACTGGTTTATATAGAAAAGCATATAACAGTAATAATATTTTAACTATAGTTTGTATAGACCACACTCATTTAAACTCTATGCAAATGTTTGTTACTTCAGGGCAAACAAGCTACAAAAGCATAACGTGTGGTGTAGTGAGCACACACCATAAATTTGATAATAATACTTGTGAATTCATCATATTTTATATAGGAGATTGCTGTAGCATTATGAATAGTAATGTGCAAATGACATGAAAAAAATGTTGCCACACTCTTGAATGTTTTGTGATTTTAATACTAGTGTATTATTTTATTCTGTGCCAAGTTGCATTGGTTGATAAGTGAAGATATTAAAATAGCAGAAATTTTACATTGGCTTTAATGTGTAGAGTTTCTGTAATTCCCCATGAATCTGGAATGTTAATATAAATACTCCTTTTGTGGGGCAGCAGGAAACATTCTGCCCAGACTATGCATGTTACTGGGCAGACCTGCCTCTACTGTTTAGAGAAATAGGAGTGGGAGGCTGTCTTAAGTGAAAGTGAAAAAAGGCATTTGTTTAGCTGCATGGCAACACAAATATTTCACTTGGTGAGGACTGACAATGCATCTCATTATGCAAGGGGGTGCCAGCTTGTAAAAAATTTCTGTTTAACTTTCCATATTAGTTGAAAGTGCCTGTGCTTAACCGTTTGAAGCCTGGCATCCAGGTCCCCTTGATCCCCACCCCATAACACACACTTTTTTGTCTACCACTGTTTGTTTTTTAAATCGCAAAGTAATAGATGAGAGAGAGCCAAGGATATCTGGTCCACAGAATGCTATTAGGAATATGTGGGGAAGCCTGCCACGTTGAAGTCTGCCTCAGGCTAGACATTTGTCACTTCTTCCTGTTTCTCTTATTCCTGATGCACTTTTCTTAAGGCTAATTGTAATGTTCTGCCTTGAAAGTAGAAACATTTGATGGTATTTATTTTAAGTTGACAATTACCTTGTGGTACTACCATTGCCTGAGTAGCAGTCCCCTGTTCTCAAGATAATAATTGATCTTAAATTCTCCAATCTCCTCTTACAATGCATTTGGATCCTAGGCTATTTTTGCTTCTTATAAAAGTGGAGGAAAATAAATTAATGATGACTACAACATCACTTGTTTAGAGTTATTTATTTTATGGATTTTAATCTGGAGAAGGAGGAGAAGGACTTTCCACTTCAAGAGTGTTTGAGATCAAGTCTCTATTTTCTCATTGGCGTAATCCCTACCTTGTGGGCATTAATTTCAGTAGCTTTCTCAGCATATGGTGGTGTAAAGGGAGAGCAAACTACATTTTCAGATGTCTATGACTGTAATATTGCAAATGAAAAATTCTCAGCATTCACAAGCATAGAATGATGTGCAAGGACCAACTGGATGAGTATTCCAGGAAATGTACATTTTTTTTCATAATTTCATCATACTTTTTAAAGCTGTGGCATCAGGAATTTCAGTTTGTTTAGAGAACATTTCAAAATGTTTTACCCAGTGAGAGAGTGCTAGTTACAGAATAAATTAAGAGAAAAAATTTATAACGGACAAAGCACTTTAAAATTATATAAACCAAGAGAGTTAAAAGTGTGGATGTCTTTGCATGAAAAAATGGAAAACAAGTTCAAATTGTTGGTAATTTCTTTGTCCTAGTATCTGCATAAGGTTTAGGGAATTTTACTTTTTGAGTATATTTACATTCCTTCTATAAAAGTAGTTGGGAAATTTAACTTTTTAAAAGTAAATATATTCAGTTCTGAGAATTAGAAGTCTATTCTGATTCTTTTTTTTCCAAATTAAATTGCTGGAAATTTGTAGTAAAATCTTTTCCTCCCCTTCCTTCCTTCTGCTTCATTCTGGTTCTTATCCTAATCCATCTCTCTCTATTTTTAGTGTAGACTTTGGTCCTCTTCGTGAAGAGAGTCCTTTTAAATATGAAAAACTGTGGCATCATCTGTTAGGCAGAAGCCTGAACTGGCTGGGGATCGTAAATGCCTGCCAAGGATATCTCTGACTCCTTTACCCCTTACTACTCCCATAGTAGTTGTGGATTTTTGCTGAATTAGTCACATTCTAGCCGTGAGTCTGGGCCTTTCAGATAGGAAACACAATATGCCATCAGTTGATGGGATGGGCCAGGGGTGTGAATGTGCTAGGAGGCAATGCAGTTATAATCTGGATGGAACCCAAAGTAAATATTTTGCCATTAACTTTCTCGTCAATTAGATAGTCATGGTTAGCCTCAAAGGACCAATATATGGATTTTTTTTTTAACCACATTTGGACTTTTCAGTTCTGCATGTTATTGCTTGGTTCCTTTTCATCAAAAGCAGCTCACTTCCTCTCTTCAACAGAACAATACTTTAACTTTCCCAGCAAGTCTTACTTTGGGGTAGGTGAATTTGTCCAGTATCAAGGGCACAAGTATGGGGCATCAAATTTACGTAAGTAGTTCTGTCTCTTCATGCTGTGGTTCAGGGTGAGAGGTAGATGCATTGTTTCTATGGCATGTTTGTCTCCATTTTTCTCACCTACCATCCAATTACTACCTCAGGCTTAGAGTACTTGGTAGTGGCTTTATGGGACACTATTGTGATGTTCTCTCACAAATTCCTTAGCTCCAAAAGTAGAAAAAATACCTCTGGTTCCTTGTCATTTCACAGTGGTTGGTGGATAGTAAGCATCCAATAAATATTTGTTGAATGAGTAATTGAGTGGATGAGTGAGACTGTAGGAAATGTTGGCAAAAGAAGAGTATAAAATTCTTGAAAGGTGCAATTAGGAATCTTTATATTGATTCCCAATATATATATTTATATCTTCAAGTTGTGGACACTTGAAGTTCAAATTCTGGGACCAACTGGTAAGTTAAAATGAGGAGTCCTTAATTCAAAAAATTTTGGACAGACTTTTACTTTTTTAGCTGGTACAAATTAGCCATCAGTTGTTTCCAAGAATTGTCAGGTAGCATTCAGGTTTCCAAATCTGATACTTTGGAAGGCTGCTGTGGGATCCTTTAAAAGGTCATAGTTGGAAAACTGCCCAGGATTCAGAATAAATAATTTTTATGGTAACAGAGAGACTAGAAGACATCTTGGAAAATTCTGTATCTGTCTGTAGTTTTATATTTCACTCGCTAAAGAATAATGCTAGAAGCCTGAGGCTTGTCAGTAGGAAAAGTTGGCATGTCAGTCTACAGATAGCTTGGCAAAAGAGTACCTTTTTCTGAACATGCATTTTCTTTCTATTAAAGTCTGATTCTGAATTACTAGTCTACACTTGGTTCTGAATATAAAGATGGAGTTTTCAAGCTGACTACAGTACACATGACAGTCAGATTGTCTCCAGTTCTCCTTTAACCTACTGTGGTACTAATGCTTTATGGGGGAAGCTTTGTGATCATGTTCATGGTCCAGGGAGAGATAAGCTAGTGGAGTGAGTATGTGTTCCTTAAATAGCTACATTTTGGGAAAAACCCCTTGGGAAGTCACATGTACTAAACTTTATGCTGAATCTTTAAAATCAAAGGACTATCCCCAAATCTCTCTAGTATACCTCAAGCCTCTTTTAACCCAGGAACTTATACAGTCAGGAAACATTTTCTGCTAGGTTCTCTTTACTATTATTTTGCCCAGTGCCATGCCATTTACACTGCCAGATAAACTTGAATTTTGGTGGTATCCCTCATGATTGATCATTTATTCTGCCTGTGTAGTTAAGGATGTATTTATGCAAATGGCATATATTATATTTGCTGGCCACAAGGTAACAAAGGCCCAATTGTTTTTATGGTGAGATGATACAGATTTTACCTGCCCAATTAAGCAGATAATTTACATGTCTAGCTTCTCAAACAGTAAAACCTACTTCCCATTATATATGGGAGACTTACTTCATATTTTATTGCTTATTTGTTAAAATGTAAATCATAAAAAAATTTAGCATGTATCTTAGGTATTTTTGGCATATTAGGTCTGATACAAACAGCATATGAAGTGTCCCATTCTTTGTGCATTGTGAATATGATGACTGCCAAAGTGTGTGATTGCTATCCTTCTTTCAAGGCCCCAGCTTCTTATAGTCTTTTCTGATCTCACTTCATTTGAACTCCCACAGTATTTTGTATTTCTCTTTTTGTGCTTCACAGTTTGTCTTTTTAGTGATTTCTGTGAACATTCCTTTCTATTAGTTTCTGGTCAAAAGCTGTGTTTTCTTTTTTTTTCAAGGGCAGGGATGTTAAGTCAAATCCATCTTAAATAACTTACATGACCATAGAGTACCTACTGTTCAATAAGCACTCAGTATATAATTATTGAGTTAGTTAAAAATTCTGCAAACCTCCACTCTCCCAATCTTTTTCATAATTTATCAAATTTCCATTGCTCTTCTTACATTTAGCTGCTCTTATATGTGTTGATTGCTTTTACTGTTTCCATGTTATCCTGGGAGTTAGGAAAGAAGTAATTTCTTAAATTTGCAGGTAAGTTGAATGAAATATTTTAAAAAAATGCAGCGTGTGTTATTTATTGTGGGACTTGAAACGAAATCTGGAGCTTGTGATAAGAGAGCAGGGAAGGAATTGACATGTTATCCTCACCATTACTGCTCATGCTCCACTTGCCAACTATTACTTTGGAGTGGAGATTATGCCATATTTCCTTGTACCATCTCTAGCACAGTAGTTTGCTCATAGTCAGTGCTCTAGACATATGCATAACATGGATGTGTGAATGAATTTGACGTCAATGAATATAGCCTTCGATACCTCATCCCCTTTTTCCTTTAATGACTTTTTCTCTCTCTGGGCTTTCTTTGCATTTATGTTCTCCTTCCATTCTCTCATATAAAATCCTTCTTCAAGAAAGCATTTGATGATCAGTCACTTTCAACCCGAGATATAAATGGCCAATAATTGTTTAACATGTTGTTTTTTTGCGGTATATGCATTTAAAAATGCAGGTCTTTTAAAATAAGAATTAAGATAAGTGAATTAAGTTATATGGGATCTTCATTCAAAATAAAGGTGTTGGTTTACTTGACCCCATAGAGAAACATGTTTATAGTTGGGCGCCAGAGTAGTTTTTGTAGTGCTTATGGATTGATGAATAAAAATTTCTAGAAAATTAGCTGAAGTTAGGCCTCTAAAAACCTTTGCAAGTGTTCTAAGGACTTAAACTTAGTAATGGCTAAGGGTAGAAAGATGGATAGAAAGTTCTTTGGGATATCTGGCTCTGAAATGAGAGAATGGAACTAAAATTATCAGAAGAAAAATCCTTTTGTTCTCACTTGCCTCAAGAATGGTTAAATTTGTAGTTTTTGTTCCTCTTTTGGGACTGCTAGAAACAATTCAAAGAAATCTCTGCTGTGCAACTGCTATTATAATGAAGAGTTTGCAATTACTTTTATTTTTTCCCTTAAGTAACCTCACTGTAATAATTATTAGAAAAAGAAACTCGTGAGTTACAGATACACTGTTTACTGTATTCCCTGTCCAGCATTTTTTCTGGTAAAAGCACCCTGATTTTCTTTTGGGCAACAACCTTTCTTTCACTTTTGGTAAATGTGGTTGGGGTAGAGCTGCCCTTAGCCTCCCAAGTCATAGGGAGTGGTTGTTCCATATGCCTGACCACAGTGATTGTCCAGAAATAAACATGTTATCCTAGCCAGGCCAAGGGGACTTAATCCTGGAATCTTTGATGGAATTACTGGAAAAGAAGCACTGTCTTTCTACTGTGATTGCTAACCTGGAGTTTCTGTTAGTCATCTTTGTCCTGAGGGGGGAAAATATGCCCGAGAGATGGGGAGAGACCAACTCCTGATTATATCGTTTTATCGCCGAGTCCAGCTGTGTCAGAAGCCAGGACATTTCACTTATGTTGAGCCAATAAATTATTTTTTTGATAAAGCTACTTTGAGTTGGTTTTTATCATTTACAACTAAAAGTATTCTAGTGAATACAGCCAGAGTTGCGCAACTGACTGCACAACTGATATGGTGGATAGATATATGTGATTTTGGAGAAATATTTTGATATCCATTGACTCCCTCAATATGTGCAATTTATTTATTCCATTTTACTTTCCATGACCGTGGATGAGTGTGGGGGATATGATGAAAGTCACTCGTCTTTAAACAAGAATAGTTTCTACTGAAATCATTTTATTACTATTGTCAAAGAATAAAATGCAAATGAAATGATATAACTAAGATGAATTTCAGACTTTAAGTTATTTTGAAAATAGAACAAGTTTACAGATTTTTCCCAGGTTAAAAATAATTTTCCTGGGGCTGGCTGCATGGCCAAGCAGTTAAGTTTGTGCATTCCACTTCAGCAGCTCAGGATTTGCTGGTTCAGATCCTGGGTGCAGACCTGCACACTGCTCAACAAGCCATGCTGTGGCAGCATCCCACATAACAGAACTAGAATGACTTACAACTAGGATATACAACTATGTACTGGGGCTTTCGGGAGGAAAAAAAAAGAGGAAGATTGACAACAGATGTTAGCTCAGGGCCAATCTTCCTCACCAAGAAACATACTTAAAAAATAATAATAATAATTTTCCTTTTTCCTATATAAAAGATGGTGAAATTTCCTTATATTTTTAATATTCACTGTCTATTGGAGTTTGATATTTCTGTTAGATGCACAAATTGGGCAGTAATTGGAGAGAGTACTTTATTTATTGTGCTCTGAAGAAATGTCCTCTGCTTGTGACATTTTCATATGTTAATCCTATTCATTAATATATAATTCTACTTAAGATCAACTTTAATGGATTTATTTCAAATTAGAGATCTTCTTACTGCTTTGGAAAACACAAAACAGAAATGGATCTAATACTGCAAATTTTGCTGTTTTCCTGGAAAAAATAATCTGAATTTGGGAGAAAATTTACTCTCCAAATATAGTTACACAAGTAGAACTACTTGACTTTCATAAATCATATTTAAATGGGCAATGTTTTTAATTTATATTTGTTACATAGTCTTTTAGGAGGTCTCCATTTTATCTATCTTTTCACATTGTTTGAAATATATTTGTAAAGACTAGGTTGGTTTTTGATCATTTCTCTTAGAAGCATGCTGGACCATTTTATAGTAAGATTTTATTGCTGTATTTTGTTTATTGCTATATTAAATTTCTTTTTAAATCCAACATTAAAATAAGATTGTAGGTTTTCCTGTTTTTTTCCTACCATCGAACGATGTGTATTCTCAATCAAATTTGGTGTTTTTTACTTAGCAAACCTTAAGTGCCAAGGTCTTAAATTGGCACTGTTTTCTCCCTAATTCTTATAGATTATAGATATGTCCCTCAGATCTAAGAGCCTCAGATCTAAGTCTCTTGGGTGTTGATGTTCTCATTAGGAAATGATCATGTTCAGAAGTTGGGGTGCTAACTAGTTCATGAGGGTAAGGTCCTCATTAGAACCATTTTAAGATCATGCAAAAGTTGCAGAAGCCTTAACCTTTAAGATTCCATGCAGACAGTAGCACGTTTGGAATGGCATGCACACTTAGTTATATGCGTGGAATTTCTCAGAGGTAGTGGGTTTTGAAGTTTTATTATCTATCACTATGTAGGATTTCCCTTTTCCTCAAATGACCCCAAGATTGCAACCCAGAGCAAGCAAAATTTAAAATGGGTCAAATTTCCGGGAAGAACCTGCTTCTAATAGCCTCTCCTTTCTTCTTTCTACGGCCCTTCTATGTGGTCATCTTTCTTTCTTTTTAGTCGCTCACTGTCTGTTTATTTCCCTTACCTAAACCTGCTTGCAGGATAATATCCCATAGCAGTCACGCATACCTTTATTGTTATTTTTTTGGCTAATTTTTTTTGTTATATTAAAACAACAAGGAAAAATGATAAAGTCTCACACACAATTTCACAATTTGTCATCTGTTTTCATGTTTACCTGCTCATTTCCAGTCTTTGTCCATCTTTCTTTTTATTCACATCTGTTGCCAGTCTTCCTCTTTTGCTGGAGGAAGATTGTCCCTGAGCTAAGATCCGTGCCAGTCTTCCTCTATTTTGTATGTGGGACATCGCCACAGCTTGGCTTGATGAGTGATGTGTAGCTCCACAACTAGGATCCAAACCCGTGAACCCTGGGCTGCCAAAGCAGAGTGCGTGAACTTAACTATACCAAGGGCTGCCCCTTTTGTCTATCTTTTTAAAAGAATAATTAAACAAAACTATAATCAGAGCATAGATGTCATTGTATGTTGTTTTTCATTTAATGTTATATAACAAACACTTCCCACCACAAAGAACTTTCCATAACCCATATAGACACTTAGGGAAGTCCTGATGTGTCTTACTGTCTGTGAATGGGAGCTGCCATTTAGGCCTTATTTTGAATAGTCTTACTCCTGGTCATGAGATACTCCATTCACAATTAGCTTGAAGCTCTTACTGAGAGAAGACATAGTTTCTATCTATTATGGGAATGCATCCTAACATTCTGCCAATAACTATGAAGTTTTCTGTAGGTTTTTCTGCATGTCTTGTATCTGTTGAGATGTTTATAGAATTTTTCTTCTTCCATCTGTGAATATGGTGTTATGGCAGATTTTTCTGAACCATCTAGCATTACTGGGATTTAAACCTACTTTTTCTTGATGGATTTTCATTTATACTGTAGAATTAGTTAATGTCTAAAGGACTTTTGCATCTGTGTTCATAAATGAGATTAGTGGATAGTTTTCCTTTTTTTTATAGTATCTTTGTTTTGGAATCAAGGATATTCTAGCCTTATAAAATGAGTTGGGAGTCATATACATCTTAGTGTGGACAGAACTCATAGTATAACCTCTCCTAGAGGCACTTAAGTTTAAACTCTAAGTAGGAAATAAATATTTTTATCCTTAAAGGATTTTGAAACATCAACCTAAGATAGCTGTTTTTTTTGAGGAGGAGTTAATGGTTGGGGGAAGTCGGGGGTAGAGAAAATGTTGGTAAAGCATGGAAGTTGCCTCCACAGTTTCTGTCATAGCAGTACAATTATTTTGGTGTTTATCTGAGTATTTTTTGGCAGTCCTGTGGTATGATCAGGTGGGATTAAGAGGAGAGCAGGTCAATGACATTGGTTAGGGAAGATCTTATCAGAGAAGGTGTTAACTGAACATTGAAAAAGTCACCTGCATCAAAGTTGGAGCTAAACATGATTTGAGATTTAAATACATTCCAATTAGTCTGTTTATGTCCCTAAAGCCCTTTAAAAGGCAGAAGGATAGAGCTTCTCCTCCAGGCCCCACAATTACCTCACTGGTTGCATTAAACCATTATGACATTGTTCTTCCTCCAAGTTTCTCCTTGGAGATAATTTTAGTCAGATTTTTATCTCTAAAAAAATCTGAGAAGTAGATGTGGCTCCACATGTAGTTTGACCTATGTTTAACCTCATTTCATCCTATCAAAAATAGTTCAACACAAATCTTAGGAATTCTTAAGTTTGGGCTTACTAAGTATCTGATATGACTACTGATGCACTTTCTTACAAAAGAGATACTTTTTCCGTCCTTTTCTATTCTTCTAAATGTATCACAATTTAATTCAACACACAGTTTTTGAGCACCTACTATGTACCAGGTACTGGATATTCAAAGATGATGTTCTTAAGGAGTTCAGTCTTTCCTTTTCATCCTTGTTCTCTAAGGCGCTTTCCTTTTCTGATATCTAGGTGCTTTTGTTTCTCTTTCTTTTTGCCTGTCAAAGCAAAGAAACTTTTAAAGGAAATTTTGAGTTAAACCAAAGCTGCTTCTATTGAGAAGAATTAGTACAGCTCTCTGAACATGGGCCTATTGTTTGTTTAGAACCCAGTGTTAATGAGGGCACAATGCTTGTCTTGATTCTTATATGGACCTATTAGCTTTGCTCTGTTCCATGGCCTTGGATCACTGCTCAAATGATTGATACTTGCTAACGACCAGGTGAGAGACTTTGGTTGATCAAAACATTAGGAAACTAGTGCATGTTGCATTCTTGTCAGGTGTCATCCTTTATAAAAGGTGAACCATAATTTAGGACTTCACTTTAAAACAAAATTATTACTGAAATAAGTTGTAAAGGAATGTGGAAAAGTGAAAGAGACTTAAAGCATTTTATTATGCTGTGTTTTTTTGTTCTCCATTAATTGGGTAATTCTTAAGACAATTTTCTCCATATCATTTAGTTTCCTTTTTAATATCTTTGGATGCAAGATTGTGCTTTGCTGGCCTCTCTTTCTTGTTCCTCGGGTGTTAGTGCCAGCTTTGGCAGCCATAATTGTCAGTGCTGGCTCAAATGAAGGAATGGCTGAAGGCTCCTTTTGGAGACCCACTTTGCTGGTTATTTTAATTACTCACAGGGATAATTGTTGAGTGGTGCTATAAAGGATAATATTTCCCTTGCCACAGGATTTAGGAATTCTGCCTAGTAATCACTCCTACTCCTGTTGAATGAGTGTATCTAAGTGGAAAGACTGGTAACTGGCTGTAGGTATCTCCCTAAAATTGTGTGAAGGGCCCCTGGCAGATTAACTCTGGGAAATTCATGTAACCATTACGAATGCTTTCTTCATTGATCTTTTGCTTTCATATGATCAGAAACAGAGAATTTGCAAAATTTAAAATTAAGTTCTTCATCGTCTTATTCTAGGACACCTTCTGTCATATAGCCCTGTGAGACCAAAGATTTTCTTTGCTTTCCTTTTTCACAGTCAGAGATATTAGAAGAACAATAGGATATCTGTGATAAGATCCCTGCTTAAATATTTTTTTAATTAATACTGCTATTGTGGCCATGTCTGTTGTGGTAAAGGACTGTGATACGCTATTTGCTGGTATTCTGTGGAATGGGACTGTCAATACTTTCTGAGATATAGTGATGGAGAAAATTGTGGATCCAGTATCCATTAGATATTTCCTCAAACTTAGCTGCTTCTCTGGGTGGAAGGGAGACACAAAAGTGTAGTTTTGAAGTCTTTTATCAAGGAAAAATTGATTCACAACAAATCAGTAAACAACTTGTGTAGGTCATATATTAGAACTGACTTTATAGGTTGCAGTTTTTAAATTGGAAATAAATGAAGACAAGGTAAGGTGGGGTTGTTTGTTCATTGTCTTTTTAAAAGAGTTTTTGCCATTTATTAAAATAAAAATGATTTCAATTTTGAGTCACTATCTAGACTACATTAGTTAAAATGGAACAAAAGAGAAACTTCTGCTGAAGAATCATCCAAATGACCTTGACCTCTTTGAAAGGTTAATTGCTTTAAAGGCCCCAGTTCTTCTTCATCCTTCCTTGTATCCGAGACCTTTGCCATGAAACTTTACAGTGCCCTTCCACTCTGGACTGGGCATTCTGTCTTACCTCTTGACTCTGGGATCCATCATTTAACTTGCTTTGGCCAACGAGATATTAGCAAATGTGACACTAGTAGAGGCTTGTAAAAGTACTTGTACATTTCTGTTCATACTTGCCCTTTTCTGTCACTACGAGAAGAACAAGCCTGGGCTAGTCTACTGAAGGACGACACATATGGAGCAGAGTTGAATTACTCTAGTCATCCCAGCCAAGGCCATCCTAGATGAGCCAAAAGCCAGCCAACCATAAGACATGTTGGTGAGCTCAGCTAAAACCAGAAGAAATGCCCAGCTGACCTGCAGACACATGAGCTAAATAAATGCTTATTGTTTTAAGCCACTGAGTTTTGGGGTGGTCAACCCTGCAACATTCTTGTGGCTGTAGATAACTGAAACAACCTCAGATAACCCTGTTTGAAAAAGACTCAATTGGGCAAATATCACAGATGATCCTGAGTGATTTCTTGCTGTTCCAATGACAATATATGTTTCACATTGATTCAAATTCCTAGAGCCAACAGCTCAGTGATGCTTGTCTGAGACTTGATTTAAAGTAGATTATGTTTTCTTTGTGGGTTGATTTTAGGAACTCTGGAGATACTGCCCACCCAGTCTACCTATTCAGCCTATGTGTGTTAGCCTCACAGGGCACAGACATTCCATCCATAAGGAAAGATAAAGCAGAAAATGCAAGTAGTGCAAGTAATTGAGCTAAATTCATATGGTAAGAAACACAAATGCCAGTATATTCTGTGTCAAGAGCAAAGTTTGACTAGAAAGGGGTGGTGAGTGGAGTCAGAGGGGAAAAATAAGGCTGGGAAAAGGGAAACTGGATTTACTTTGGCTATTTAAGGACAACATAGTGTAAAAAGGAATGCTGTGAATGAAGACTGAGCTTTCAAATCTCAACTCCATTTATACTCTTTAAGTCCAATTTGTTAAAGAGGAGGGAAAAGGTTGGATGAAAAGAGGCAAAGATGTAGTTTTGTTAGGGGCATGGTGCTTTCTTTCTTTCTTTGTGCTTTGAGACCAAATGACTATTGTCTTTTCTGCTTTCAGACTCTGTATATAGTATTGCTATTTCATTCACTTCCTTTTGTGATAGAAAGAAGTGTATTTTTTGTGACTTATATAAATATATGTACTAAAATATGTATATTTATAACATATAAAAAGTAGTAGGCTGACGGGGCTGGCCCCGTGGCTGAGTGGTTAAGTTTGTGCACTCCGCTGCAGGTGGCCCAGTGTTTCATTGGTTCGAATCCTGGGCGCGGACATGGCACTGCTCACCAAACCATGCTGAGGCAGCGTCCTACATGCCACAACTAGAAGGACCCACAACAAAGAATATAAAACTATGTACTGGAGGGCTTTGGGGAGAAAAAGGAAAAAAATAATAAAATCTTAAAAAAAAAAAAAAAAGTAGTGGGCTGACAATCAGAGTCCCCTGGACAGAAGCAGGGCATCACTGAACACATAATAATCATTATGGCCCTGCATTCAGCTGGACCTGTACTCGGAGAAGGAGTGCTGGATGGGGGACGTGTACTTGGTTAATTCATCATATTACTTGGAAAGGTCCTTATTATTTTGCACAGCAGTGTGGTCACCTGGCGGTAGGTCATTAGCATTTTAGTGTTCTTTTCCGCACAACAATGCACAACATGCTAATTAGAGGATTCTGAAAGCTAAGTAATCTGTTTTAAAATCAGACATTTTAATTTGCAGCTTTAATGGCTGTTTTTATAATAACTGGCTTTATTGGGGGTAAAAGCACTTCTCATGTTCCACTAGCAAGGCAGAGTATAACAGAAGCTGACAAAATTAAAAACCTCATAATGCGACCTTTGCCTGGGATAAAAGGCTGTTTCATAACAATTTCCTTTTGTTCTTTGTTTAAGCCATTACTCTAAAAGGAGCCTCCGATTAATCTAAGTAAATGCATCATTACAGTACTAATCCATGTCCTTCTGTCAGTGTCTGTTTTAATTAAATAAGAAATGCTAACAGAAAGATATCACGCACAAAGCTGTGATTGGAGAAAGAAGCATTGGTTGATCAGGGAAAGATTAAAAAGGGCTTTACTGTTTTGTCCATTTGCATAGCTCCAGATGCCACAGTGTTTCAGGTTGAAAGAAAACTTACAAAAGAGTTTAACACATTTCACTCTTATAGATTTAAAATAATGGGATTTACCAATGAAATTCTAATCATCCAATTTATCATATGTTAGACATTCCAAAGCAAGGAGCAGAACAGCTTGGGGTGTGTCTTTTAAACGTTTTATGCAATGTTGTGTTCTATCTGTGAAAACATACTTGCCAAATTTGCATGTGTTTCTTCTTATTTTGGGTGACATTGGTAAAACCTGGTTGTGAACATACAATATGATTTTTTTTCCTTTTTAAAGTATCTTGCAGCGTCTTGTTTTTTTTTTATGGTTTTCTATTGATAATATGTTAAGAATTTAGGCCCTTAATTGGTTGTTAACAATGAAAAGTACATTTAACAAATGCTTATAAAATGAATGTATCTAGTTAATATGGCTACCCTGATATGCAGAGACTCTTAGCAGTAGAGTTGCAGAATTCCCGTGGTGAGGGTTTTCTCCATATACGGGCCATTATTTGATGTAATGAAAAGAGAAAGTGTGCAACAGTGAGATTGTTAATTAATTTAGCCTAACAAGATGAAGATAAATGAAGCAAAGCACAGATTGAATGAAGCAAGAGGTCTTATTTACAATTTAACACATTTTTATATAATGCAGATTTCACTTGATAAAAAACAAACAGACCCCCACCCCAAATACCTGCTAACAAAAAAGTACACTCCCTCCCACCACAATTCAACACTGAAATCCTGACTTGACTTTACAGAAAACATGTACTATGGCTCCATATAGAAGACACTTTTACAGTGTGTAAACAGTGCCTTTCTACTGCTGAGAATCCTACGCTAGTTAACCTTTAACTTCAGCATTTTATTATTCTCCCTATAGACTGAGGATGACCAAAAGAATAATTATCTGGAAACCTGGTTTCTTGTCCTCCAGGTTATCCTGAGGCATCTTGTTTCAGTTATTTAATAATCATTTTATTTTAATCCTCTTTTTACCAAAGGAAAGAAGCTCAAAAGTGAGAAAAGAAAAAAAAAAGAGCCATGAGCCTTTTTACATGTGCTTGAATCTGAAGAATTCTTAAATTAGCATTATTTTTAAAAGTCTCCCTTTCAGAGATTAATGAGCTTTATCCAGTATTTGACCTTTTATCATTCTTGCTTTCTGCTCAGAAGTACTTCCTTCCTTCCTACAGTAGCTAGAAAAGACTGTCTCTTATCTTATGTTACTGTAGGCAGTGGTAACAGGGCTCTCTACAAATGGTGTTATTATGGTCACTATGTTTTTATCTCAGGGGTCACGAACAAATCCATGCAACTGCTTCTAAGGATTTCAATAAATAGGACTTTTTATCCAGACAATCGCCTTTTATGTTACTTTTAAACAAAACTACTAGTCCATCAAGAGTTTCAAAAGAAAACAATTCTACAGAGTGCCGGTATGGCCGCACAGACCAATCATCATGGCACCCATTCTCCAGTCCTTTATTTTTCAAGTCCACAACAATAGGTTGTTGATTCAATGGACAAGACCAGAACAATTAAGTTCTCTGTTTAGCAGCAGTGCAGCATTTTAATGCCCTTCTCTAATAATGGTCTCATTATTGTTATTCTAAGACTGGGCCTCAGGAGGAGGAATATTTGCTGGAGGTACGTCATTATTTTGCAAATTTCGATTAGCTCATCATGTTGTCTGTAGTGTGAAAATCGTAGCTAATTAGGGCAGCCAGTTAGACTACCAGCTTTTGAGCTTATGAGTTAAAAGGTAGCATACTTGATAGGCCAGTGATGTGAAAAAGGTGGTAAAAAGGAGGATTAGAGCAGTTGCCTTAGTAACTCCAACTTCCATCTGTGAGGGAACAATGGACTTGTGTTTCTCCCCCACCTTGGTGTAAAAATTGGTTTTGTTTTGAAAGGACAGGGTTCTTTTTATGACAATCTGGAATTCAGCCCAACTGAGTGTAGTTTTAGTTGTTAGAAGAGACCATTGGGGATAGGAAAGATGAAAGGTCATGGTGAGCTTCAAGGACATGAAAGGTTGTTGTCTCATGTAACAATGGTAGATTGTTTTTTTCTAATATTTCTAGCCAGCCCCTAAGTCAGGTGATGGAACAAATACCTACAGTTTAGTCAGGTGAAACAGGAGGGGGTGGGGAAAGGAAAGGAGAAAAATGGGGTAAGAGAGAGTTTGTACTTTGTTAAAAAAAATAAAAGGTTAACTTCAATTTGCTTTTATTAAACACAGTGATATTTGTTTGTCACCATCTCTGAGATTCCAGTGTGCTTTGGATGGTTTGCTTCTGTGGGCCATCACATCTCTGGGAAGCTCTCCAATGTGTTAGGAAATGTGATTTAAGCTTTCTTCCTGAACTCCCAGGAGGACCAGTGATGTGATACTTAACAATAAATTTAGTTGTTGTAGCTTTCTCACATTATTGGTGTTCTTAAAAGGTTTTCCTTCAAATGCACACTGAATAAAATGAATGATAAATATGAAAGAAATTTGTTTCACCACTCTGCAGGGTTTTATCATAAATTCTATGACTTCCATCACAGAAAGTTTACAGGAAACTGTTTATATGTTGCTGCAATAGCAACGCAAATTTTTCTCTCTGTACATAAGAAAATGCCACAATTTTAAGAGCTATTGGAGGTTTTGTATCACAGAGGAGGTGACAGAAAAGGATTGAATACTGTGTTATTTCTTAAAAACCAAATCACTCTCTCTGGGTTTGAAATACTTTTATTTCAGCAAAATGAGTGACTTCTATTTTTCTTCCATATCAATATTAAAACACTTGGTTGGTGCTGTGTGTGATGTGTGTTGTTAGAAACAGAGAGAGTTTAGGAACACTATCCTTTTAAGCAAAAAGATCATCCTTTGATGATCAAAGGAACCTTCATATTTCTTCCTCTCTATTGTCCCCAAGCAACCCTTGTATAATTGAAGCTGGACTTGGTCCAGGGGGTAGCGGAGATTTTCAAATTCTCTTTTAATCCCATGTCTTTGTTTTTGTATTTTTTCAAGCCAACAGTACTTATTGCTGTAGCCTTTCTTTTTTTTGAGAAGCTGTGTTTATTTATTTATTGCAGATACCTCATAGACTTGAAATAATATCATGAAATTCTAGAGCTTAAGGGCTTTTGAGATGATTTAGTCCAATTCTTGTATTTGAAAAATAAGAAAAGTGAGACCAGAAAGTTGAAATGACTTGCCCAAGGTAGCTCAACTAGTTAGGAGTAGACAAATAGATGCCATTTGCTGTATTATTTAAATATAAAAACTTGAAATCAAAGGAAGAATGAAGAAGCATTATAGGAACATGTGTAACTTGTTTACTGGTAATTTTAGTGGTTGAGGGGACGTGGAATAAAGCTAACATCTGGTGGTGGTGGTGGTGGTGGGCTTGGGATTCAGATTAGATTTTTTATATCTATTAAATCTCCATTTTAAATAAATGAAACTTTTTTTTCTGACAAAAAAAAAAAACCCACAAAAAACCCAACATAACTGGGGAGAGATGTACCCTAAGATACTAGCATAGCATTCAGAATCTGCAACCTTTCTTGATCCAGGTACTGTGTGGGATACTTTTATACACATTATTATAATTTAGGATTTAAACACTTTTTCTTTCCAGCATGGCCAATTAGTTAACTGTTCTGTTTCTTAGTTTTTGCATCTGTAGACAGGGACCTGGTGTTATTCAACTTTATTAGATGTTGTGAGACATAGGAATCAGTATATGATTGAAAAATGCAATATACGTTTGACAGAATATTATGATTGTAAATTTGTGCTTTATCCAAACAGATGTCTCAAGGCAAATGTGAACCATAGTATTTAGATCAATATAAATGCTATAGTTTATTTTTAGAATCATTCAGAACATATTTAGAAATTTTGGATTATATTTAAACATAGAGGAGAAAATAAAATAATGCAGAATTTCACTTTATTATTTCATAATAAAAAATTTGCTCCCTAGTAACATTTTGGTGTATTTCATTTCAGTCTTTTATCTATACGTATATGAGAAGAAAGAACATGTCTACTTGTTTACTGCCCTCTCTCTAGTGCCTAGAACAGTGTGTGGCTCATAGTAGTTACTTGAAAAATAGTTGTTGAGTAGATGAAAAAAAAATCACAAAATTGGATCATCCTGTAGATACATTTTTGTATTTAAGAAATTATTTTATTGGATTTTCCTGTATTAATAGGATGTAAATAGTCTTGGAAAACAAGATATTTAATGACTACGTCATATACCATCATATGGATGTACCACAGTTTGTTTTACCATTAATTTATTGGTTTCTACCTTTTCACTATTATAATATGAAAGTTAATTTATAAGGATCTCTTCCATTTATTATTAAAGTGGTAAAATTTAATAATCAATGAAAAAAAACCCCTCATAACAATAAAACCCCACCAAACTCCATCACCTCCTTCAAGTCTTTGCTTGGATGTCATCTTCTCAGTGAGGACTACCTTGACCACTCTTTAAAATCACAACTCTGCAAACATTTCTGATCTCTTTAATCCTATTCTATTTGTTTCCATAGCCTTTATCATCTTTTAACATACTGTATAATTTGTGTATCTATTAAATTTATTGGCCATCTTTCCCTCATATTTCCTAGAATATAAGCTCTGGATAGCACAGAATATTTGACTGTTTTGGCAACTCATATTCCCTAGTGTTTTGAAGAATGCCTAGGACATAGTAGGTTGTTAACAATATTTTTTGAATGCATTTACTAAAGCTTAAAGAGATGGACATGTCTATTTTTTAAGTTAAGAATCAATCCTTTTCTCTTCACATGGGGGACTTTCATCAACCAATTTGTACACTAGCTAAGGACTCCTGTTTTCTCAGTGTTACTATGTACATGTTACCCAGTTAAATTAAGTCAAATCATAGCACTTGGCTGAATCTTAGGCCATGTTGGTTACAGTCAAAGTGTCTTGCAACAAAGGCACCAAGCTTTTGCCACTTGAAGTCACTCTGATCTCTAGCTGCAGGGAGACGGTTCTGGATGAGAAATGTCACCAATATCACTCCAGATGATCCTTTTCCTCATCTAGAAGTCCTTCTGGTAAGACTCTTGAGGTTTACTGGTTAAACTGGGAAAACTCAGGTTAACCTGATTATTTATCTATACTTTGGGATGATTTTACCTTATTTTTGCCCCCAGCTGATTATTGGTCCTATTCTTGAAATTTTCTTAGGTAAGACATTTCACAAACTCCTGCTTATTTCTTTCACTATATATGGTTTATATTTTCCTTTAAAAATCACATAAAACAAAAATAATTGCCACTTTGTATCCTTTGTTGATAAATGTTAATTATGATCTTTATACAATAGCAGTTATATAGCTATGATAATACCTTATTTTTATATGGTATTTATAGTTTCAAAGCTCTTTAATGAACATGATTATCAAATTAATCCTAGAGACACAGGGCGTGGTTTATTATACCCATTTAGGGACCGAGACACAAACAAGTGAAGAGACTTAATCTAGATCATAAATCTAGGAAGTGGTAGAGAGGCCACAAGAAATCCAAGTCTTCTGAGTTCTACTAATCCAATACTATTTTTCTTTTACTCACTGTAACCTTCTCTCCAGGTTAAATAATCATTGTTTCGTTGACCTTTTTAAATAGGTTCCATGAAAATGAAAACAAATGATTAGAATTAAAAAATTTGTTTACTTTATTTTCCCTGGTCTACTATTCCAGTTCTCAAGGACTTTCCTTTATCTTTCTGTGGTTCTTCTTTTTCCATAGTTCTTATCTTTTCCCTTGTTCTGACTGTGAACATGGGCTTTTATAGCAGTTTGTGAAATCATTGGCTGCCATGTCTGTCTTTTCACCTTTTAGCTAGTTGTTTGTTTCACTTCTCTACACATGACTAAGCAATCCTCTTCACTGTAACAGATATAGAGCAGACTGGTAGGGTTCCACTGGGATGGGAACAGCCTTGGGAGAAAGTTAATATAGCAGACAAAATATATTAGCTAAAAGATTGGGCAGTGAACACCAACAAGTGGGTCCATGTATGTAGAAGAGAGGCATAAAATAGGAGATTAAAGTGTTTCATAAAACAGACAAAGCAAGACAAGTCTGGGGCAAATGGTACTTAGAGATTTAGACAGGTAGTCCACTATAAGACCATAGACAGTACATGGAGTTAAAGGACAGATTCCAGTTTCTGAGTAGTCTGCAAGTAGAAGGTTGCCAAGACCATGGAAGGGTCATGGTCTTAGATGGACTAGTGCATTCAGGTAAAGAAAGGCAAGGTAGAATCCTAGTTTTTGGAACCAAAGCAAAAAGTCAAGGTCAAACTAGCAGCAGGGGCAATTAATTTCATTCTGAGTCCCAAGGGATTGTCTTGGAGTCTCTTTATAGATGAGGTCAGAAATGGTCTTAGAGCAGGGGCTCTCAAACTTTTAATGCACATAAGAATCACCTGGGGTGCTTTGGCTTTCTGGAGTGGGGCCCAGGTGTCTATATTTTAAACAAGTGCCCCAGATTATTCTGACGCTAGTGTTTACAGATCACATTTGGAGAAAATTGCCATAAAGCCTGATATGGCGCTTATTGTAGGATAAGGGACCAAGAGATTACAAGTGTTGAGAGAGGAGGCATTTAGAGGTTGCAAGTCAGACCTTTCTACTAAGAGAAAAGTGTATCTGTTATGCCCAGAGCTGATTTGTATTTACTTGCATGTAAGAAAGCAGAAAACATTGGCTGATATGCACTGGACTGGTGTGTTGTAAGCCTATTTGGTTTTTCTCTTCGTGTGTTTCTTGTGTTTATGACCTGAGTGCTTTTGTAGTATCTGACATAAAGATTTATTCCTTTTAGTGTAAAAAAGTAAGGCTGATTGTTCTTTTGTGTCTCATCTAAACTGTCCTTCATTTTTACTTTCCATTTGTTATCTGCATAATTGAATTTCTCCTTTTCCTTCCCGCTTCATAAATTGATTAGCATGAGTTGAGCAGACTGCTGTAATGCTAAGGGTTAACCAGAAGAGAATTACAAATGAACTATCTAGAAAGTTGATTATTAATCCAGCTAGAGAAGAAATATCCTTTTACTTAGCAAGAATGAGTATCCAAAGAGCTGATAATATTGTTCAGGCAGTGAGGTGGAATGGCAGAGATTGGTAAGTAAAACAAAACTTGGAGCTAATTTTTTATATCCATTTTTAAAAATGCATAGAATGTTGATCTGTTTAAACAGTTAAATCTAATATGAATTTACAAGCTGCTGGAACAAGTCTAAAAAGTTCCAAATGTGTTTGTTAATAAGATCCCTACTTAGACTATCGGTAAAAGTTAACTGAAAAGTATTTACATAAGTAGATAAATATATTTAATTGTGAATATTTATAAAAATACACGATTAGATTTGTGATTAAGAACAAGGAAGTGAGCATGGAGGAATGATTACTAAAGCAATCTGAGTCCAAACCTCAAGCTGAAGAATATGGAGTGACAAACTTGTTATTTCACTAGAGCAAGTTCTGGGTTCTTAGGTATGAAAATATAATTTAAAATATAATATTTGCATAAAGATTCAATGAGATATTTTTCAGACTTCTGGCTAACAAAAATTGTCATAAGTTCTCTTATTTTCTGGGTCCTAGTACTCATTTCGTCTTGATGTTTAATTTAAGGACTTTTCTAAAGACAGCTTTTATTGTATTTGTGAATTGGAAGGAAAGAGAAATGAGAGGATCTGTGCTATTTGTACAAAGAAAATTAAGTGAAAAGGTATGATTTTAATAATGTTCTTCCATCAAAGACTGCTCCTCCTGTTGTAGAAGAAATTTTGATGTCCATATTCAATTCTATAAGTTTGAAGTTTTGCATGAATTACTTGATATTACAAAACTGAGCCTTTTAAACATAGTATGGACCACACTGAATATTATTGCAGCTTTAATCATTTCAGTGTAGCATTGTACTTAGGAGAAATTAGTAAACTTATTAAACTTACCCTAAATTGTAATTGTGAACCGTCAACTGCAGGATTTTAACCTTTTCTTTAAAAGTATTTCTTTAGTGGCAATAAAAAGGCCTCAAATTGCTATTTTGTTATTTAATACTTAACATTAAACATTAAAACATTTCTGTGTTTAAAACACAGAAAAAGTGTTTTAAAAAGACTGTAATTTCAGTATTGGAAATATATGTTATACATGTGCATGTGTGTTTGTGAATATATATAGTATATATACATTCAAAATACCAGAGCACCATTTAGCCATATACACTCAGCTTCTTTTAAGTTCTAATATTCTGGCCCATATTTAGGCCTGGGAATATAAACTATAGTAACTAAAATAATAAAAACAACAGTTAAAATTTATTGAGATCATGTGTGCTAACTGCTATGTTAAATGCCTTATCTCATTTAATCCTCATATTAACTCTGTGGTTGTTGGAAAGCTACAAGCTAAAACAAAAGATAAGCTAATTAAAGAGCCTCTAACATCAGGTTAAAAGTCTAGAAAATAAATGCCTATGAAACAAAGTATATAAGAGGGGGAGATCCCTAAATTCTGTGTGCTTGTCTTTCTCAAAATTGAGAAGATTTAGTATAAGCCTGGGAAAGAAGAGAAGGAAATGAACCAGTGAATTCTTGGCATTCATTAATTCTTTAAAAAATTTTTTATGAAGAAAACATCAGTCAAACCAAAATATATAAAGAATGGGTTAAAATACCCATGTATTTATGAGAAATAAAACATTCCCAATACAGTTGAAGCCTCCTAAGAACTCTTTCTCAATTTTCTGTCTTCCTCTGTTTGTGCCAGAGGCAAACCTTCTTTTGAATTTTGAATTTATCATTCTCATGCTTTTCTTTAAATTCCATATTCATCATATAGGAGGAAGAACTCCACTTGCCATTCTTTGAGACTCAAGAAAGACCTTTTCTTGCCTTCCTATTACACTTTAATGAAAACAAAAAATCCTTAACATAATCTGCAAAGCGCTGGCCCTGCATAGTCTGACCCCTGCATTGCCAGACTCAGCTTTGGCCCTTCTCCCAAAAGTTCTTTCTGATTCAGCTGCTATACTGGTCGACCCCCTGCAAGTTTTCTCCTGCTCCAGGTCTTCACGTAACACTGTCTTCTCAACAGGAACACACTTCTCCCTGCTTTTCATCAGAATGATTCCTACTTATCCTTCAGGTTCCCATTTAAATGTTGTTTCTTCAGAGTAGTCTTTCCTGATCCTTCCAATTCAAATCTTATCTGCCTGCAAAGATCTTGTTTCCCAGCCTTTGATTTATTTCATAGCAGATATTGCAATTTTAAATTGCATATTTATTTGTGTGATTTTGTTTAATGTCTGTCCTTCACTCTGGACTGGCCTATTCTCTTCTCATGTTTTCCCTAGCATTTAGCGCACATGGTCTTGTACATTACAGGCACTCAATAAATATTTGTTGTTGTTATCAGGGAGAGGAATGTAGTAAAAGAGAAAGGAAGAAAGGGAGATTGAGAGAAAGAAAGAAAAATCACATAAAAATGGAGTCTGTGGGTTAGTTTGTGTCTACTGTTGAGGTAAAATGATGCAGCTTGATGCTAGCAAAGATTGGGGTGAGGGAGGTGGTAGTGACATTTTGCTTCTTACCACCTGTTTGTAGAACATTTGACAGCTTTTCCCCATTGTTGCTTCTTGTTTTTCAGTGTGATGTTTCACTTTTGCATTCTCATTTTGGAGAATCTGCATTCCTGGGTGCAAGAACTGAGCTTTCAAATTATAAACTTATATAGCAGCCCTGGTGGCTATAATCTTAATGTGGAAATACCATAATGGGCTCTAAGAGTCTGGAAAAATTTAGGACACCCATTTAAGGAAATATATCTGCTACTTTTACATAGGAAAGCCGTGAGGCCACTTGTAAGAGTTTCAAGAAGGGTAACTATCACTAAAATATTCATAGTGGTGACAGTTGCTATAATATTGCTAGGCAGTTTGATTTTTTTTCAGGAGAATATAGAAAAGGTTATAAAAAAGGAAAAGAAAATGAAGTCAGTCTGAGAGGAGGGCTAGGGTTTTCAAAATGTCAGAATATACTTATGTTGTACTCTATGTAAATCTTTGCTGGCATTTGTAATTAAAGTCCAAGGCTAAAAGATTATGCTGAAATGTTTTTTTTTTGGTTGGTGGTGTGGGAAAAGGAGATAAAAAAGAGGATAAAAAAGAGAATTTAATTAAAATATTTTAGTGTTAAATGAAGGGGATTTGTAGAGTGTCTCATTTATGGTCATAGAAGGTGCCATTATTATTAATAATATTGTACCTTACATTTTCATTTTGCTTTATACTTTCAAATGAACTTTTTCATATATTATCTTATACAGTTCTTGTAGTGGCCCTGTGAGATGGTTAAAGCAGGGGTCTTATTATCTTCCCTTCATAACTAGGAAAACTAAGACAGAAATCTGATGGGAACCAGGACAAAAACTTTCTTTTTTTACTTTCTAGGTATAGTTTTATAGGCAAGACTAATACTCACTCCACCTCTATCCCTCCAAAAAGGTTTGCATTGGAAAGTATAGTTAGGACCTTCTAAGGACCAGGATGGAGTAGGTGGATGTCCTCTGTAGGTTTTCTAGACTTGTGTTTTATTTTTTTCTAATTTCCTAAAGATGCAAAATAGTTAATCTCCAAGTGGAACTGAGATGGTTAAATACATGTAATTAACAGACACATTGCTAAGCCTATCTAAGTTTAGGCTTATTGGATGAAGTTTAATGGGCCCAGTCTTTGCCTGGATATCTTAGGGGTCCAAAAATAAGGAGAAATAGGTATGAACTTAAAAGAATGAAATACCATAATTTGGAGTACATGAACTGTAGCTTAAATAAAACCATGTGATAAAGCAGAGGGTACGAGCTCCTTGGGTGGAAATCCAAGTCATGTGAACTGAGGATGGACACTTTTTGGTGCGCTTTTAAAAGATTTTTAAAAAGAAAAAGTGGAAGGCAATGTGTATGTTGCATATACATGTATGCAGGCAAGTGGAGGGGAATTTCTTTGAAGACAAAGAAACGCCAGGAGGTGTTTGTAATGATTAGCTAAGAAGGCTGTTTGCTGCATTAAGGTAAAAGCCAAATCTTGTATTCTTCCATTGGACAAATAGCCTGGTTGCAGAGAAGTTCAATTTCTCACTCTTTCTGGCAGAAGCTTCCCTTAGGTTAAAAAGACCAGGCATATTTACTGTGAAGAACAGAAGCCGTCAGAGAATCCAATAGCTGACCTGAGATGGCCAAAGTGCTGCCATAGAGCAAGAGTGTATACTGTGGAGGGCCAAACCCAGGTTAGCAGGTGAAAGTCACAGGAAACCAGAGTCACAGGAACAGTAGAAGAAAACTTTGTAATAGTTACAGTTGTCAAAAAATAGAATGAGCTTCCTTGTTGAGGTGGTGAAGACCTTCTTATTAAAAGGAATTGGGGTGAAAGATTAAAATATTGAGTTATACCAAATTATTTCAGTATTAAAGTTTATAGGAAGATGTCCTCTATGCATCACCTGACAAGACAAGGATGTGAGTCAACATAAGGGACAAAGATGTTTTGCTATCTTATATGAAGTCAAAAATGAACTTCCTGAAGGGCAGTTTATTTTCTGTGTTTCTTAACCATACTTACCCTAGTATGTGAAAAAAACCAGTGGATTTTTATCTGTAGGCATCCATTTGATGCCTGGAATTATCCCAAGTAAGAACTTTAGACTTTACTAGCTATGCCCAAACCTCAAAGAATTGGTGTAAAATAACAGAACTGTATTATAAGGGGAAAAAAGAGAAATCAGTTTGTTTCTCCATTGGGTCCAAATCTGGAGAATAAGAATTTAATCTGAGTTAAGGAGAACAGTTTTGAAAATAACACTGAATTCATTTACTTACCTTTAAGGGCTCCTGAGCCTCTAATACATTAATGAGATAAAGGATCACATTTTTAAACATTTTAGATATTTTCTGTTATTTCAGTTTCTCCTTATTGAGGTAATACTTTCATTCCTTTAAAAAATTAAAAATATTTTAAAATTACACAAATAATATACAAGTACATTCTTATTGTAGAATAGAGTCTAGCAAACAGTAGGCAATCATTAAATATTTCTTGAATAATTATTGAAAAAAATCAAAGGAAGTTTTCCTTAATATCTTTCCCCACCCTAAATTCGACTTATCTTCCCAAACATGGTTACTACTTTCATTCTGGTTTGTATCCTTCCAAACGTCTTTCCATATAATCATATATAAATATACACACTTATATGGAAATATGCAATTTTATTTTGTGTAAGGGTAACATGCCTCCCTTTTACCCATATTGCTTTATACATTGCATATCTTTTTTTTTCATTAAAATTCTGACTTAAACTTCTTTGCTGATTTATATAGCTTTATCTTATTTTCTTCTATGTAGTATTTTATACTATGCATGTACCATCGTTCTGTTGATAGATATCTGAGTTAGTTCCAATTTAAATACTCTCAGTTGAAATTTTAGGTATTTAAAACTTGGAGGATGGAAATATTTGACTATGTTCTTTTAAAATATATAAAATGGGCATAGAAAATTTTTACTTGGTAGGGTTATGAGAATTAAGGATATTGTAGACAGAATAGAATTTATAAAGGTATGGAGGAGTGAAAAAGCATGATATCATTTAATCCTTCATTAAGGCAATACAAGGAATCTTTATCAGAAGACTATCTTGTCAGAAGATAATTGGTAGTGAGAAAAGACCCCTTTAAGTTAATCCATGTAAAATTGAGTGGGGATAACAACTATAAACTCTGGACAAAATATGAAAAACAATTATCTGAAGATACTGGGGAGCAACCAAAAGTGGCTAAATCTTGAGAGGAGATGACATTTGGAAGAAAGGAGGGACACTGGATAAGTTTGCCATTTTCAAGGTGTCCAGTGTGAAGGCATGCCCCAGTCTGTGCCAGTCAGGGCTAATAAAACTCCAGTAGAGAAATCAGCAGTCTTTCTGGTCTGGAGAACCAGCAAAATAGACTTTCAGGCAACCACAGCTACTGGGAAGTGAGGAGGTAATCCTGGAAAGGAAAGAGCCACAGAAAGGGTGCCTCAAATTCTATCTATAAACTTTGCTCCAATCTCTGACTGATTCCCAAACCATGCATGCATAGGACAGGCTTTAAGCAGCCCAGGTAAGACTAAAGGAATTAAACAGGTATGTGAGCTACTGCCCACTGCAAGTGAGACAGAATATGCAGTTTGGGTCTAAGCAAGTAAGCTTTTTGATAAAACAAACAAACAAAGAGTGACGTTCTTTAGAGCACTATTAAAAAAATCCAGAGTCTCCAGGGCATAATGGTCAAAATGTCCAAAATATAACCCCAAATTACTCAACATATGAAGAATCAGGAAAATATTTAAAAAATGGCCTTTTCAGCAGAGAGAAATTACACAAAGAACCAAATTGGAACTTAAAATTGAAAAATATGATATCTGAAATAATAAAATAACTTGATGGGCCATTCAGTAGAATGAAGATGACAGAGGAAAAAAAAAAATCAGTGAAATTAAAAATAGATCGATAGAAATTAGCCAATTTAAAAAATAGAGAAAAAATGGAAAAGAAATGAATATAATATTAGGGATATGTGGGCCAATATTAAAAGGTCTAACAGATATAAGTTCCAGAAAAAAAGGAAAACAATATTAGTGCAGAAAAAAATACTTGAAGAAATAATGGACCCAAATTTTGTGAAAGATATAAATTTACATATTTAAGAAGTTCAGTGAACCCCAAGCAGGATAAATTCAAAGAAAAGCACACCTAGGCACTTATAATAACTTCCTGAAAACAAGAGAAATTCATAGATAAAAGTTGTGTGTTTTTGGTAAAGACCAAGAAAAAAGAGAATACAACTTACCAATATCAGGAATGAAAGAGGAATTATCACTACAGAATTTGTAGAGATTAAACAGACAATAATATTATGAATATTATGAATATCTTTATGCCAAAAAATTGTACTACTTAGATGAAATGGATAAATTCCTTGAAAAATACAACTTACTAAAACTGACACAAGATGAAACAGAAAACCTAAGTAGCACTTTATCTATAAAATAAATTGATTTTTCTTTTTTAAAGATTGGCACCTGAGCTAACATCTGTGGCCAATCTTCTTTCTGTTTTCCTTCTTCTTCTTCTTCTCCCCAGAGTCCCCCAGTACATAGTTGTATATTCTAGTTGTGAGTGCCTCTGGTTGCGGTATGTGGGACACTGCCTCATCATGGCCTGATGAGCAGTGCCATGTCCGCGCCAGGATCCGAACTGGTGAAACCTTGGGCTGCAGAAGCGGAGTGCTTGTGCTTAAGCACTTGGCCTTGGGGCTGGCCCCTCTAACTGCAAATTTTTGATTTGTCAATAATTTGAGCTATTCTTCAACACTATATTTCTCATGAATTCCTGCATTTTTTAAAGGTTTTCAATTTCATTTTGCAGTCACTTTACCTTTTTACTTTGCATATTATTTACAGTATTCTGCAATGCAATATCTATCAATCAGCTAGCATGATTCTCAACCTTGACTGAAAAAAATTATCTTGCAATTTTTAAAAGTATTCCTATTCTTAGGGTGCACTTCAACCAATTAAATCAATCTTTGGGAATGAGACCCAGGCATCAATATTTTTTAAAGGCTTCATTTGACTCCAATGTGCAGAAATGTTTGAAACCACTGAGCAGTGATTATCAAAGATACAAAGAAATTGACCCAAATGGGTGAGATATGTGTTAATTTGTGAGAAAAGTTTGAGTGAAGACTAATTTTAAAAACATTAGGTTCACTAGTGAATATTTTTGTGTTTTTATGCCTTTCACTTCCTATGTAGTTTTGGGGACTGACAATGAATATTTAAATAATGAGAGAATCTCTTGTATCCACTGAATGCCAAGCATGTATGGACCAGGAATACGGTGGTGAACTAAAATGTATGTTGTCCTTTTCTCTAAGAGTTTACAATCCAAAGAAGAGGAAGATATTAAATAAATATTTAATGATAAGATAATAAATACTTTGAAAGGAAAGGGAGACCTAACCTAGGCTTGGAGTCAAGGGTGATGTCTCTGCATTAGTGATATTAAAGCTGAGACTTAAAAGATGAGTAAGAGATAATTTGGTGAAGAGGAGACATAAAAGGGAACATGATTTCTGAGGACTGTAAATTTAAAAGAAGCTCTAGGAACAAAAATCAGGCAAAGATGATTAAGAACTATCAACAGAAAATAGTTAGAGAAGATCGAGTCTTAAATTGCTGTGTGTGTGAGTGTCAGAGAAAAGGTTAGCAAGATGATATGGCATCAGATATTAATAGCTTTTGTAGCCATGCATTTGGAGGAATATTCAGGAATTTAGAGTTTATTCTGTAGTTTATGAGGAAAAAACAAAGGTTTTTAAGCAGGACATTGAAGCAATCAGATTTTATATTTTAGGACCTCAACTCAGGTAGCAAAAAAAAAAGGTTTCCCAATTTGGTGTCCTCAACTTAGAATCAGAAAAGTAAACTTTGTTTTGCTTTTCGTGCATTGCAATGAAATTATTAAAGTAGTATGGATTTCTCCTCCAACTCTCATTATTAGTCTATCCCCCAAGCTAAATGCAAAACCACATGTATGAAGACAAAAAATCTCCAGTAGCATTACTCAGGAGCCACATGTATACTAATACAAGCAGAGTCTTCCTATGAATTTTGAGTTTGTCAGAGACAGCTTTGAAATAAGATCAGGAGCTTGAGAGCCATACTCAAGGGGTTGACCCCAGAGAATAATATGGCTCCAGAAACCACAGATCTCTGAAGATACTAAAGTGGCACAAGGCAATTAATTTGACAGCAACACACATGAAACTGCCCTTTTAGTTTGAATGACTATATTAGCTAGTAGGATAGGAGGTGGGGGAGGAAAAAATGAAAATTTCAATTAAATAATCTTTTACATATTTTTCTCCTTTGGATTCAATTCATTCACAAATGATATAACCATTGCTTGGGATTTCCACAGCATTAATTAATTCAAAAGAGCAGAAAGTGAATCAGAACCAGAAACTTATGTATTATGCCCTTCTTTCCTTTAAGCATCATGGAAAACTCAGTGTTTCTTGTGTTCACAGGAGTTTGCATTTCTAAGACTTGGGTGTATCCAATTTAAAAGTGGCTTAAAATTTGCTCCCAAACCTAATAATAAAGGAAAGATATTTGTTTTATATTTTCTTTACTTCTCTGTTTATTGAAAGTAAACAGTGATGGAAATATTTGATAGTATATTTATTTGTTTATTTAAGCAATGGAAATAAGACATGAGAGAAAGGACACCTAAAGAGCATTTTTGTTTTCCAAAGATAAAAGGCGCTTTGGAAAATAATTTACAGGCATGATTTAGGCTTACCTTCCTTTTACTACAAAATATAGATACCTCTGGTATCAATGATATCCACTGCCTTTAGCCCAGAGTCCAAGAAAAGAAATAGTCACAGCTAAATCAGCTAAAGTGCCAATTAGATCTGGAGATATCAAGTTTTAGGGGAAATTACAGACAGGGTAAATTGAATATTAATTGGGAATGGGGAAGCATATAATCTAAGGTCTAGTCCTGATTATACCACAGTTTAACTGCAACTGTTTTTTATTTAGTCCATCTCAAATATGTCTAGCACTATACTGTTAATACTACTGAGAATGACACCAACACTTAAAGTCATTGAGAGTTTCTGGGGTCCCAGTACTTTGTACCTGTTTGTTCTTCTACTTTTCTCTCTTTTAAAATTAGAGCTCTAGTTAGTGAAGAAACAGGAAAATGATTTGTATTTCTGGGAAGAAGCACGTTTTCTAAATGAAAAAGTCCTCTAGGATCTGCTCTATAGCTCTCTGGCATCTTCTCTACTGACTAGCTGTACGTGGTATTCAGAGGGACAGTTCCAAAGAAAGATACACACTATAGATCATAAAGAAAAATTCTGTCATACGTCCATTTTTGATATTTTAATTTGCTTTTTGTGCTGCCACCTTTTCCTTCTTTTTCAGCTGTGCAGAGTCAGTGATTACTCAGTAATAGCTAAATTTGCCCAAAGCATTCTAATTTCTATCTTAGAAGGTAAAAAAGTGCATTTTACTTATGACTATGCTTCTAGAAATTTTTCCATTTTATCAGTGTATTTTTCTCTTTCCCTAGAGTTGTTTAAACATTTTTTACCCTAAAAATGAGGGTGTGTCAGAATTGTTGCAAGCAAAGATAGAGGTAATCGTATGTGGTTCCTGTTGGAAGCTTTTTGTTGATATTGACTGCTATTTAAAATAGTGCCTCTAAGATGAGTCTACTTTTAGCATTTTTATTTTTTTAAGTGAATTTATTGTGCTACATTTAATCAGTTTTTTCACATCAGTTACATTTTTGTAATACCTTTATTGTCCTAGGATCAGTGTAGGCTATTTGAACAAAGGATTCAGTACAGGATGAGTTAAATTCCTCTATTCTACCGTTCATATCTTTTCTACATTTCTAGAGATTGCCTGTCGAAGCACCAACGTTATCTTTACAATTTACCTATACATTCTGATTTCTTAAATAGTTTATTGTGTAGAAAATATATAAAAATTAAAGAAGAGAATATTTAAAATCACCCATAATTCTATTACCCAAGATAGCCCTTTTAAAAATTTTGGTGTAATATATATATAGTTGGGATTATATCATATCCAGTTTTAAATTATAAAGTATAAATTTAATTTCTTAACAGCTTGTCTTGATGACTCAGAGTTATCATTATGAACATCTGATTCCTGAGCTGCTCCTTGAGTTGAGGGTCTGTTAAAGCTACTTATATATTGAGTGGTCCCCAAACTGCTCTGCTTTTTTAGTTCTTGTGTCTGCACTTTGGATTGCCTGTCTTTGCCTTTGTTTCCAGACTGTAAGCTGTCAGTTCTCTGTAATTAGTGTTTTTGCCTCTGGTAATGTCAAGCCTCCTTCCTTTCTTTTATAAGCTGCTATTCTAGTCGACTATGGGCTGTTAAATTAGATAAGAGAGGGAAAACTCAATTTTATAGAGTTCCTTTTTGTTGTACAGCACTAGTACAGGTGCTTTCACATAAATTATGCTATTTAATTTATCCCAGTAAGTCCTTGAATTGTTATTAGTTCAATTTTTTTAGATAACAAAGAACCATTTATTGAGCACTCACTATATGCTAGGCACTGTGCTGAGAACTTTACATACGCTATGTTAATTGGGTTTATTTTTGCGACGCTTCAGTGAGGTGGACTGTTTTAAGATAAAAATACCTAGATGCAGAGAAGTTGGGTAACTTGCCCAGAATCATACTACTAGTATTTGGTAGAATTGAGATTTGAACACAGGTATGCCCCTCAAATAACTAAAAGTGCTATAATTATGTCTGAAGTAAGAGTAAATAGATTCTGAGATCAGGAATTCTCCTTTAAGAAAAGTAAATAAGCTTTAGTGTATTACTTATAAAACAAGACATTAGGTTTGGGTTTTGCTTCCTTTCCAATTCTCCTCGATGCTCTATGATAGGGATGTTGCTGTATAAGGGATTTGTGGAGAAATGTAGTGATGTAAGTGTGGAAGTGTCTAAGGACAATATTCGGGCCAAATTAATCCTAAAAGAATGAAGTTAAAAAATATCTACCAAGCAAGGAGCAATTCTTATTATGGTTAAATAAGCCTCTCATAATTTATAGAATTATAACTGTATTCTTTGCTAAATATCCTATATCAAAGGGAATGATTTATGGATTTACATAGAAGTTAATAGAGTAATTAGCCAAAACACCACTGTATTGATTATCCATAGCTATATTTCTTGGGGAAACATGTTTTAATCTCAATGTGTATTTCTAATTATATACAAAATGAAGGGATGATTTCAAGGAACAGAAAGTCTCAGATAGATTCTTTTCTGGTGCTTAAGAACTTGGTCTTTAAGGTTTGTCTGTCTAGATTCAAATCCTGACTCCACCATTACTAGTATAATCTTGGACAACTTAATTTCTGTGTGCCTCCTTTCTCATATGTAAAATGGGAATAGTAGTAATAATGTCTGCATAATAATACCTACTTCTATATGGGTTTTTGTTTTGAGGACTAAATAAGTTAATATATGTAAAGCAATTAGAATCATGCTTTTTGCATAATAAGTGCTTTACAAGTGTTAGCTATTACTATTTTAATTTGAATTTCTAACCATTTTTCAAATCTCAGAATTCTGTAAAAACTGCTAGCAATCTTAAGTTTTTGCTTATCAAAATAATTTATTTTTCACTTCACAAATAATTTAATAGTGTCTTCCATCATTCCCTCTTTCCTTCCTTAAGACCTACCCTGAAGTTGACAATGACCTCACAATGAACTCTGTAGATTCATTTTAGGTGATTTCTTGGACCTAAAACACAGAAACATTCAAAGTTGCAGTATTTTATTGAGAAAGGACACAAGCTTCATGTGAAGTATCACATATAGCATCTCTGCCCTCTAAGTTGTGAGATTTTCTCTGCCTTTTGAAAATATGATACTTTAGGCAAATAGGGTAATGGTGCAGTCCAACAGCTGATTTGAGTGCTGAATGTGCACTGGTATCCTATAGTAGAGAGGACTCCTTGTTTGTTTGCTATTTTATTACTGAAAGAAAGTTGCAAATGGCAATTTATAACCTCCCACTATCGTGGGCATGTGCAAGACAGAGATAAAAGCTATGTTTCCTTCGTGGAAGGGTGTGGAGGTTGAGGATGATTTCAAATTAGAAATAATGACAGCAATAGAGGCTTCCAATGAAGATACTGTGGTCACCAAAGGAAAAAGGGGAGAAGCTAATTCCTGAAGTTGAGGTATTTGATTAAATATTTAGGTTGTTTTTTGTGTGTACAGGAGCCAGGTATGTTGTTATTTATCAGCTGAAGAGACAGCGTGTTTTACAAATGTGTTTATTGGATGATTTGATGATGGTTGGGAGAGAAGCAACCCTGAGATATCCAGAAAACCTATAGTAAGTAAAGTAAAAAATAAGATATTTGATAGGCAAAGGCTTTTGCTTTTTAAGCTTTTGCTTCTCTTTTATAATGATTAACTGTGAGAATTGGCTTGTTGTAATGGTGGTTTATTATTTTGGATAATAACATTGACTTAGAGAAAAAAATTATCAGACTTTGATTAGAATGTCTAATGCTTTCTTTTATTGCCTTAATAAACTTTTTTTTTTGAAGACAGCTTATAACTTTGTCAGCCGCGGGTGATTTTATGCTTAAATGTTTATTTTAAAAAGTCTGGCATTGTGCCTGTGTGTGCTTCTGTGCGTGTTTGTTTGTGTGCGTATTTGGATTGGAGGAGGAGACAGGGAGAGGAAGGGAGAATTTTAAGGAGATGGAAAGTCAGTGAAAGTTGATGTAAGTGACTGGAGTTTTGTAATAAAATATAAAAGATTTCAAGCATGTTTTCACTCTTAGTGGGAAAAATGAAACTGACTATATTATGTATATTTCCATGAAGAATGTGTATAAATATCATATGCAAAATTACAAGAAGAATCAAACTTTGTAATAGTTGGAAGAAAATATATATGACTTAAAAATATTGTAGCAGAGGTAAAGAGAAACTTTTTTTGAACATACTTTTAAACATAGTGTCCAATTGGGATAAAGTTTTAACAGAACAGGCTGGGCCATTTATAGATTACAACGCTTTTAATTTTCTCAGTGTTACAAAGTGTTGATTTTGATAAAGAATTTGTTAATGCTATATCAGCATCTCCATGTGGAGAAGTGCTGCTGGGTGATTAGTTAGAATTGGGGCTCACAGCCAAATGTAGAAATTTGGTCCTAGTTCTTCTGGCCTTCTGAGAATAGGAAAAATCTACTGTTTGCCTGACCCTTGATTCCCTATAAAAGAAATTCTTCATTATCAAGGATGTCAGCTCTTTTCTCTTTCTTCATCTTCTTTATTTTTTTTAAACTTTCTTTTTGTGTCATGTCATTACCATCTTCACTTATGTTTATTAAGTAGATACTAATTTTGGAGGTACTCCCAGGTTTGTATTAGCTTAGTCATATGAAAATTCTTTACATTTGTATAAATTTTGACTGTAATTTTAAAGCCGAAGAGTCTAATTTTTTACTTTATATTGAAAACTGAGGAATCTAAAACTTCCTGAGACTAATTGATTTGCTCAAGATCACATATTTAGGAATCCGGGCCAAGAGTTTTGGTACTGCCATACTGTCAAATAATTCATCCTGTTCAATTGTTTTGTTTTGCCATATTGATGACTAATGTCAGCATATTTGTTTTTTAATCATCTGTTTAACTATGTGCAATTGTCTCATTTTGCTGTTTCTACCTATCTATCCATAGATAGACTCGTATCAAGGAGATTTGCCTCATTGCTTTATAGGGCTCATTTGCAGCTTCATATAGTACATTTAAGGGGTTTCATGATTTTAAATAAAATTCCTGATAGAGTATACGAATACATTTATGAGACTTGCTTTTCATAGAAAAACTCTCATATCTTTCTGGGTCTGTTTTGACAATAAGAAGGCAGTATGTTATTTTTTGCTTTTCCATAAATTATAGCCTTGTTCAGCAATTAGTTAGAATGGATTTGGAGAAAAGAGTAAAATATAGTCTTTCTCATTGCATTTTTTCTGATTAAAAAAACAAACCGTGGTTATTGGAGAAAATTTGGAAAATACAAAAAAGAAAAAAAAAATTCCATAATGACATCTAGAGATACCTCAAAAATGTTTATACTGATTATATCCTTGAAGTTTTTCTACTTGTATTCACATATTTTTTGAAAGAAAAATAGGTATCTTATTGCACATGCTGTTTGGCAAGCTATTTTTTCAAAGTTAACATATCATGGTCATTTTCCCCATGTCATTAAATATTTTCCTGCATACCTTTTTTTTTTTTCTTAAGAAAAATGAACTTCATTATTTACTCCAAACATAACAGATATTGCATATAAAAAATTTAGGGGGCCAGCCCCATGGCTGAGTGGTTAAGTTCGCGTGCTCTGCTTTGGTGGCCCAGTGTTTCGCCAGTTTGGATCCTGGCACGGATATGGCACCACTCGTCAGGCCATGTTGAGGCAGCATCCCACATTGCCACAACTAGAAGGACTCACAACTAAAAAAGAAACAACAATAAAACAACTGTATACTGGAGGCATTTGGGGAGAAAAAGCAAAAAAAAAAAAAAAAAAGAAGATTGGCAACAGTTGTTGCTCAGTTGCCAAACTTGAAAAAAAAACAAAATTTAGGAAACACGTAATAATAAAGAAGAAAAAGCTTCATTCCCGTTTTCCAGGTATAATCATTACAGTATCAAGGTGTATATATGTGCAGTATTAAAATTTTGTGTCTCTCTCTTTCTAATGTTTATATCTAAATATGTATCTCCTTTTTAAACAAAAATGGAATCATATGGTAAGAAATACTTTATAATCTGCTTTTTTATTTAACAGTATATCATATCATTTACATTTCCCCATGATACCACTATTTTTTTCATCATTATTTTTAGTGATTGCATACTATTCTATTTGTGGGCATTTCATGGTTTAGCTGATCATCTATAGTTAAAGTATTTCTGATTTCCCACTATTATTAACAACATTGCAATAAATTCCTTTGTAGCTCAATCTTTGCACACATCTCTGATTTCTTTAGTTCAAATTCTTAGAAATGAATTCTTAGAAGTGTTGGGTAATCACTTTTTAAAGGCATTTGATTCATATTGCCAAAATGCCCTCCAGAAAAGTTGAACCAGTTTACTCTTACCAACAGTGTATGAGAGTACTCATTTTGCCACATCCGTGCTTGCACATGTTACAGTCATTATTGTCAACCATTGCCAGTATGACGAGTAGAAAATGGCAGCTCACTTTTAGTATTGTTGATGACTGAAGAAATGTTTATTGTTTGTTCATTTGTTTATTGTTTATTTGCACTTCTTTTCTTTTTTTTCTTTTAAATAGATTTCTTGCTCGCAACCTTTGAGAAGTAGTATAGATTTTGGAGTCAGACTATTGGTGACAGAGTTGGCATCTTGGCTCTGTCATCACTACTTATCAGCTGTGTAGCCTTGGGTGTTTACTTAATCTCTCTGTGCCTCAGTTTCTTTATCTGTAAAAAAGTTTTATGTATGTCATAGGGTTATTGCAAGGATAAATGAATGAACATATGTAAAATGGAATAGTCCAACACAAAGTAGTGCACATTATTCTAATGGGCAGTTAATTCTTATTTTTTTGTAAGAGGTCTTTATAAGCTAAAAATGTTAGCCCTTTGTCATATATGATGCAGATGTTTTTCCAATCTTGTCATTTTGTCTTTCAGTTAAAACTTTTAGAAAATCTATTCTGTCTCATAAAATCTAAAGTTTTGTTTTTCTCCTTTTGAGTTTCTTCCTTTGATATCATTGGTGCTGGCCTGGTGGCATAGTGGTTAAGATCATGTGCTCTGCTTCCTTGGCCCGGGGTTCACAGGTTTGGATCCCCAGCACAGACCTAGCACTGCTCATCAAGCCACACTGTGGTGGCATCTCACATAAAATAGAGGAAAATTGGCACAGATGTTGGCTCAGAGCCAGTCTTCCTCACACACACACAAAAATTCTTAGACATCTAAAATCTAGTTCAAAGAATATTTTTAATGTTTTTGATATATTGCCAAGTTGCCTTCCAGAAAGGATGTACCAATTTATACTTCCCTCAACGGTTTGAAACCATAGAATTATGATTAGCTTCTTGTTTGTCTCCTCAATGTAAGGTGCAATACCAATTTATAATGAATTTGGAATTAATATTCCATGATAAAAGAAACACTTATTTTTTGAATGCTTGTTTATATTTTCTGAGTATGGAGATGAAAGGCACATTAAACTTGCTGAATTTGGAGTAAAATACATTCCTCCTCCTCTATAGACTATTAAAGCAACCAATGTAGATGCAGTTCCACATGCTTGGGCAGTCACATGTGCAGGGAACCAGATGACAATAATATTAACACAGTAAATATTATTTTAGGAGACTGTCTTCGCATGGCTTTTTCCCCCCATCCTAAACTGTTTTTCTTCTTTCCTTATGCTGTGAAATCACTTCTTCCTCTCTTCTGATAAAAACAAATGCTGATTACTTAGTTTGTGTGTCCATTCCATTTTAGTTCTTTTAAGAGTAATAAAGTATTTTTACTGTTACCTAGCATGAACAGCCTCACTCCTTCTATGACCAGCTGGCTTTACGTTGCAATTTTTGTTGGAGGAAAAAGATCATATTTATTTTGTTTTGTCCTTGCATACCTGGGAACCGAGGTTTAAACACGAAAGTAAACTAACATTACAGTTTTGAGTAATTGGATGGAAAGAAGCTAATAAACTAAGGGTTTTAAGCACCCTGGTTCCTTCATTGTTTACGGGTCTATTTATTCACTTCTCAGTCTTCCTCTTTATCCCTTTCTTGATGCCGTATACATACTACAAAAAGAGAATAAGGCTCAATCATGATCGTATAGTTATTACCACTATATTTTAAAAAGTGAAATCCTCTTTACCTAGAAATAAATACCAACTTCAATATCTCTGTAACAACTTGACTGTTTTTTGTATAAAAGTTTCCTTTGTAGATTGTTTTACGAGATTTTAATTTCCTGAAGAGTAGTATTCCTTAATACTTTTTTTCATTTTCTTTTTCTCTCCTTCTTTCCTTCCTACCCTGTCTGCATGTCTCCCCTTCCCCTCTTTTCCCCTTCTCCTTCTGCTTCTCCCTCCTTTTTCCCTTTCCCTTTCCCTCCCCTCCCCTTCCTTTCTCTTCTTCTTTCTGTCAGGGTTAACTTTAGTGGGTGTTAAAGAGATATGACTGCCAGCATGTGCCATCAGTAGTGCAGTAGGTTTTCTCCATTTTCAACAGTTACCTGGGGAGTTTTAAGTTGCCCTCTGCTGGGTCTGCAGAAGGTAGTCGTAAGTTTCAATGACGACCATGAAGAAGTCTTCCCTCATTTTCTTCACTTAACCTCAGAGATCATGTGAAACTCTTACCCTTAGCAAGAGTGCTGTGATTTTAAAACCCAATTTCCTCATGTTTTCCCACATTCCCAGTACCCATCTTTTGAAATTAGGTTTTAGCCATTTAAAGGCAGGAGTGTAGAGGAAGTGGGTGAAGGATTCCACTTAGAATTATATCTAGCTCTCTATCAAATGTGCATGGATTTTGTCTTGAGCATTAAGTACAACAGTTTTCTAACCATGGGATGACTTTCCCTTGACAGCCAGCATGCCTCTCTCCCTATTCCCACTTTCGTCTCTTACCCCTTGCCAGTTTTGTTTTTTGAATTCTAGTTTATTTTAATATTGACCTTAAACCAGTCTACTTCAGAAGGTCCAGGAGGGAAAAAAAAATATCTCATCATGTGTGCTAGAACTATATATAAATGACTTGAGATTAACCAAATTGTTTTTTAAAAATCCTGTTTGCATTAGATCTGCAATTGCCTCCATTACCATAATCACATATCATTCATCAGAGAAGTATGCAACTATAGATTTTTAGTGAGTTCTTTAGGACTGGAGGTGTTTCGTCTGTCTTTTCTGTACAATGCTCTTTGCTTTGGAGTTTGGAGATCTGGATTCTAGTTCTTTTTTTTTTTTTTGGTAAGGAAGATTGGCCCTGAGCTAACATCTGTTGCCAATCTTCCTCTTTATTTTTTTCCTTTTTCCCCTCAAAGCCCCAGTATGTAGTTGTATATCCTAGTTGTAGGTCATTCCAGTTCTTCTATGGGTGATGCTGCCACAACATGTCTTGATGAGCAGTAGGTAGGTCCGCACCCAGGTTTCAAACCAGTGAACCCCTGGCCACCAAAGTGGAACATGCGAACTTAACCAGTTGGCCATGGGAACAGCCCCTGGATTCGAGTTCTAAATCTTCTTTGATGCTTTGGAATTTGGAGAACTGGGTTCTAGTCCCAAATCTCTTTTACTAATTAGTAACTAGTTACTTGTTTGAACAAGTTGTTTAAGCTCTCTAGGCCTCAGGTTCCTTTCTGTTGTAACGCTCTCTGATGCAAAATATCTAATCTCAGCAAGACAGATTAGGTTTGATGAGTAGAAGATGTCATTACCCCGTTTTATGATGTGTGTAACTTCTGTGTGAGTGAGTAGGCTGAAGAAATAATTTGTGTGGACTAGTAAAGTTTGAGAAGGGTTTAAGAAGTGTTAGTTAATAATAGTGAGCTTTTGAGATTTCTTTTTTATGTAAGTTGATGAAATTATATGTATTTTCTCATAGAAGACCTGATGGCAGTGGTCAATTTTTGGTTAGATAACCCTTTACTTTTAAGTTCCCGTTTTAAAAGTTAGTAATAGCCACAGTGTAGCTTTGAGTTTGACTTTCATCTTGTGATTTTTGACCATGGTTGTCCCCTTTTATTAAAACAATGATACAAAATAGGAAAGATTCAATAGTTACAGAAATAAAGAGAATGGGGAGAAGTGTAGAAAATGAGAGAAAGAGAGAGAGAGAGAATGAACATGAAAGGAAAAACAATGAATCTAGTCATTTCTTTTTAGATATTTGGCCTTCAAAAGCAATTTTACTTTTCTGTTTCTTGGATTTCGCAAAGGATAAAGCATTGCCCAAGAATAGAGGCTACAGCATAGAATGGGTAGATTTATGACTGGGGCATAATTCTTTTGTGATATCAGTTTGTTTGTTTTTGTTTTCTGCATGACCAAAAAAACCCCCACATCACTTGTTTTTTTAATTTTAATTATTTGAAACATTTGAGTCATTTTGTGGCACATGTTTAAGCAGAGGTTGGGAAATAAGTCTTTTAAAGTCCTAGAGAGGAGAAAATGGTAAAGACATTAATACTAAATTATCATTTTTTCTGTTTTAAAAATCGCATTCCACATGTGATATTTGAAATACCATTTGTATTGGTGGAAAAGTTAATTTTTAGAATTAGTTTGAGATGCGTTGTCATCATTTTAACTGAACAATACTAAGAATGCAGAGGGGTTGGAAACCAAAGCTACAAACCTGTGAATTAGTGCTAGCATACCTCAGAGTACCTGTGTTAAATTTGTAGAGAGTCTAATGAACTGAAAAAAAAAAAAAAAACTGAGTTCCTGACAATGAAAATATTCTGAGCAAGTTTTGCAGATTTTCTGATTTTTTGGGTAGACTTTCTATCACACTTCCCATGTTTTATAAGAGATTGTTCCCAGATTTGTGCATATATGGTTTAGGATGCTCTGAATGATGAAGAGGCACCATCTTAGTCTGTTTGGGCTGCTATGACAAAATACCGCAGACGGTAGCTTATAAACAACAGGAATTTTTTCTCACAGTTCTGGAGGCTGGAAGTCTGAGATCAGGGTGCCAGCACAAGTGGGTGAAGGTTCTCTTCTGGGTCACAGATGTCTTGTTGTATGGTAGAAGGGACTAGGGAGCTCTCTGGGTCTCTTTTATAAGGTCAATAATCATATTCATGAGGGCTCTACCCTCTTGACCTAATCACCTCCCAAAGACCCCACCTATTAATACCTTCACCTTTGGAGGTTAGGATTTCAACACATGAATTTGGGGGGAGACACAAACATTCAGACCATAGCAGGCCTATAGGGAGCTTATAGAAAGAAAGATTTGGCTTTGTGATTTAGGTCATTATGGTGCAGTGTAGTGTTGTAAGATGATATCTGCAGAGAAGCTGTAGTAATTGTATTGAGTTAAAGATGGGTCAAAGTGCACAGCCTTGAGTATTTATTAAATATACCAAGGGCTTAAAGGCACTATTGGTAAAGATAATTAATGTTTTTCTTTCTTTCTCATGGTTATTATCTAATAATGCACAAGATATGTGATGTGTGCATATATATATATATATAAAAGTATATCTATAAAAAAGCATATATATAAACATATGTATTTTTAACTTTTTGTTATATGCTTTATTCTGGAAGATTAGAGGTAAGTACATCTAAACCATAAAACCACAAATACTTAAAATAAAAATTGTGAATGCCTGGGTGCAATTGTACCTCTGAAAATTATTGAAACCCAATTAAATTCTCAGGTGTGCTGCCACATCATTTACTTGCAAGATTCACTATTTCCAGAGCAGTAGAGGAAGATGTTGTAGATGAGAAGAATTACCAATAGAATAGGAGGCTGAGTTTATTTGGCAGTGAAAGAGTAACCCACAGAAGGAACTTGGACGCAAGAGAAAAGAACACAGTATGAAAGGAGGAGTGAGTTAAAGGAGGAGACTTCAAACAGTGGTACAGAAATTGAAAAAGAGCCCATTTTCTTGGATTGACTACTGGCACATCTCTGTTTTAGGCATATGTCTAGAATTTATTTCTTTAAATTTTGTAGAAATCAGAATTACACATTGTGAACTGTCCTTTATGGCTGTCATTCTACCTTTGAATGATGAAAACATTAGGGACATAAAACTCAAATAGTTTGTGTTATAACTACAATTTGATGATGAAATTATAATTCTTTTTGTGCACTGGTGCTCAGAGATGTGTACATTCACACACTAACACACTACTGTGAATAATATTCTGCACCATGCCATTTTCCTCTCCCATTGTTCTTGATAAATAAATCTACACACTTATGACAATACATTTGTGAAGAGTTAAGTAATTGTGTCATATGACTGTGGTGAGTTCTCAACATAGTTCACATTAACTAATGTGAGCTTTTATAGCATCAGAAAAAAATAATGAAATGTCATCAAAGAAGTAGGTAGGGGTTCATAGTAAATGAAACTATATTTATATAGCAGAACCTTAATTAATTTTTTTTAAGGATCCTTCCATTCCAGTTATTCCAGCCAGCTATCCAGCCAGTGACATCAAATTTACTAATCTATATTGGCTTTGTCTATCAACATTTCAAGATGGTTAATGATGGTTTTATACTTCTACTACTTTGCTTTTATTTTCATTCTTCTGCAGCTCCCCTTCCATGAAAGACTTTCAGCTTCTTGTAACCAATGGTTAACTGCATACTCTTCTTGGAGTCAATTATTTTGCCCTCACTCAACTGGGCTTATCCTTGAGTGATCTTTTGAAGAAGTAGCCTTTCCAACAAAGTCCCATTCTTAGCTGTCAACTGAAGTCTTTGTTAGTGCTCTGTTCTCCCTGTAACTCGCACAGCCTTGATTGGTAGGCTCCTCCATTTTAAAGCCTGCCATCTGTCTCCACTTTACCTTTCTTTTTGACTTTTATTCCTATGCCGTTAATATTGTTATTTTCCCTTTTTCCAGTTTTATTGAGGCATAATTGACATACAGCATAATGATTTGTCTTACATATATTGTGAAATGATTACCACAGTAAGTTTAGTTAACATCCATCATATCATTATTTCTTTTCTACTAGAAAATATGTATCTCTATTGTACAATTTTCAAAAAGTCTTTAGTATATTTACTAAAAAGTTTTTAGTATGCCTTAGCGTACTTTAGTATCATACATAGTGTGATCAGATGAAGAGTCAGAACTGACAAACTTACTTTTCTTTTCCTATGTTACTTATTCTGGTCATTTTGACTAACCTGGCTTTTGTAACCTGTATTTTAAGAAGGTTTAAGAACATATATATCACCAATAAATCAATAAATCAGTCAATTATTTATTGAATTAGTATGCTTCTTATTATGCCAGATATAAAAGAAGTATAAAATATGTTAGCTTGCAATATAAACAAATTCAGACAGTAAAAAATGTTGAATTTTAGAGCATTTACTTGTCTTTCAAAAAATATTACATGCCTTATATAATAATAATAGCTAACATATACCGAGTATTATCTATGGGCCAGGCACTGTGCTACAGTGCTTTAAATGTATTATATAATTTAATCCTTTATATAATCTCTATAAGATAGGTTTTATTATTATTGTTGTTATTATTTTATGATGAAGAAAATGAGGCACAGAGCTCAAGTAACTTGCCTAGGATCACAGAGCTAGTAGATGCTGAAAGGGAAATGTGAGCCACCAGGCAGGCTGACTCTTAAACCCTGTGCTAGAAAGCCTCCATATATTATGTGGTAAGATCATAAATGCATTTAGAGATATTGATACAAAAGGATAAGTAATTTTGGTGTAGTACTTACTACAGTATTAGTTTGTAATATAGTTGTAGTCCTCAGAGTGTAGTCAAGATCATATATATATATATATACATATATATGCCACACTGTATTTCTATGTGTGTTTATGTTTATTCATGCTTTGGTGCTTTGGAGTTTGGAGATTCATTCAGCAGATGTTTGCTGAGCACTTACTCTGTGCCAGGCACCATATGGGCATTGAAGATATATCAGTGAAAAAAATAGAAATTCCTGCGCTCAAGGAGCTTACACTCTAGAAGAGAGAAAGGCAATGTAAAAAAAACAAGACAAGTAAATTATGATATAGTAAGTAAGAGGGTAAATGCTATGGAGACAATAAAACCAGCAAGGGGAATAGGAAGTGCCGAGTGTGGAGTTGTGTGTAGTTTTAAATAAGATGGTCAGGGAAGGTCTCATTGAGAAAAAAAAACTTTTTGCTCAAAGACTTGAAGTAACCACAAAGGAACCATGTGTATATCTGGAGAAGAGTGTTCCAGGCAGAGGGAGCAGCCAACTCAAGGACTCTGAGGTAGAACTGTGTCTGGATGTTCAAGGAACACGGATGAGACCAGAATGGCTGGAGATAATTGAGTGAGGGGGAAATATTAGGAGAAGCCAGAGACATAACAGGAACCAGATCATGTAGGAACTTGGAGATCGTTGTGAGGGTCTTGGCTTTTACCCTGTGTGAGATGGGGAGCCATTGGAACATTCTGAGCAGAGGAGTGATATGATGTGACTTATGTTTTAGAAGGATCACTTTAGTTGTTGCTAGGAATAAATTGTAGGGGTGCAAAGGAGTATAAGCAGAGTGACCACTTAAAAAACTATTACCATAATCCAGGTGAGAATTATTGGTAGCTTGGAGTAGCAGTGGAGATGGTGAGACGTGGTTATATTCTGACTATATTTTGAATGAAAAACTAACAGAACTCTCTAACAGATTGGATTTAGAGGATGAGAGAAAGAAAGGAATCAAGGATGACTCTACGATTCTTAACTGAGAAGTTGTAAGGAGAGAGTGGCCATTAAGTGAGATGGGAAAGGCTTTGAAAGGAACAAGTTTTAGGAAATATCAGGAGCTTAGTTTTAGGCGTGTTAAATATGAGACCATGCTAGATGTCCAGATGGAGATGTGGAGTAGGCAGGAGATTAAAATTTACAGCTGTGAGAGTGTGCAGATATGAGTGTAGTACTCTAGATCTCAATCTGTTGTTCTATTTGAAAGACCTGTTTTCTCATTCTTTGGTTAAGGTAGTATGAAAAAAATCTGTATTATGTTTAACTCTGAGTGGTGAAAATATAAATTTATTTTGTTGTCAGTCTTTTGGTCTGCCTGAAGTCTTATACTGTACCAAGTACAGTCACATCTAGTGAAGAGAACAAAAACCATGATGAACAGTTCAAATAGGTGGGATTTAATTGGGGGAATTTGTTACACAGGTACTGGAAGGCTGAAAAAACAAAAAATGAAGCTGAGATAACCCAGATAATAATAACTGTAGGGAGCAGCCACCAGCCATAGGGCTGACAGAATGAAATGGAAGAAATGGGGTTACTTGAACCTAGGAACTTGGAAAAGCTTGTTACTGGGGCTAGGACCTCTGGGGAGAGGGTGTGCTATGTGACTTGTGCTCAGACCACTGAGGGGAACATGGGATGGCTTATGCTCTAATCACGGAGAGGAGTGTGGCCAGCTGGTGCTGGTGTCTCGGAGCAGGTTAGGCAGCTGGTATTGGAGTGCTAAAAGAAGCCATTGCTGATGGGAATGTAAAATGGTGCAGCCATAGTGTATCTTGCTGCTGGAGGGAAGCTGACAGGAGCTAGGAAAAGGAAGTCTCTTCTCTCCTCCTCCTACCTTCTAATTTCCCTCTAGTCCCTCTCACTGGCAGAACCTGATAGGAAGCCAGCTGGCAAGGGAGAGTGGGAAATATAGTGCCCCAGAATCACAGAGCAGAGAACTGAAGAGTGATGTGTGAGTCAAGAGACAATAACTGGCACATGTACTGTGAATGATAAGATATGAATAAAATTTTGAGATCCGATTCCATTGAAATGTTCAATAAAGTTATTTTTAAGCCATGGCACTTTGGTTATTTGTTGATGACAAACAGAAGATAATATTTGATGTTGAAGAGAATAAAAACTGATTAATTTAAAAAATTATTTGGTTTTCAAAACTTTAAGCTATTTTCTGACTCCAGGCAAGAAACTGGTCAGTTCATTCAGCAAATGTTTATTAAGCATTTGTCATGTGCTAAGTACTACTATTCTTGCACTTATAATGTATTGGTGAGTACAGCAAGTAATTCTAGTTTTTATGGAGCTTATATTATAGATGAGAGAGACAGATAACGATAAGCATTACAAGTAAGTAAATTATATGGTATATTAGAAGTTTATAAATGTTAGAGAAAAAGAAAAAAATATAGAGTAGGATAAGGCAAATTGATAGTGTAAGGAAGCAATGTTAAATAAGATGATCAGAGAGAGAACATTGAGAACAAGACGTTTGAGCAAAGACTTGAAGGGTAAGGGAGTTAGCTATAGGAGGGGAAAATGTTAGTTTCCATTTTTTTGGATAATAGACATCCTCGTGGATGTAATGTTGTATCTCATTGTGGTTTTGATTTGCATTTGCCTAGTGGCTGATGATGTTGAACATCTTTACACGTATTTATTGGCCATTTGTAGATCGTTGGTGAAATGTCTATTTAAATCCTTTGCTCATTTTTGAGTTGTGTTGTTTGTTCTTTTCTTGTTGAGTTGTAGCTGTTCTTTATGTGTTCTGGATATTAATCTCTTATCAGATACATGATTTGAAAATTTTTTCTACCATTCTATGGGTTGTCTTTCCACTCTTCTGATAGTGTTCTGTGATTCACATAAGATTTTTAATTTGATAAAGTACAATTTATCTATTTTTCTTTTGTCACCTGTGCTTTTTGTCATATCCAAGAAATTATTGAAAATCCAATGTCATAAAGATTTCACCTATGTCTTCTAAGGGTTTTTACAGTTTTAGCTTATAAGCTTAGGTCTTTGATCCGTTTTGAGTTAGTTTTTGTGTATAGTATAAGGTAAGGGTGTTCAACTCCATTGTTTTGTATAAATATCCAGTTTTCTCAGCACCGTTTGTTGAAAAGACATCGTTCATTTTTTATCTGAATTTTTTATGAATTTAGATATTGGGGAAAATGTGATTAGAGATTTATAGTTCTTAGTAATTGTCTAGTGTTCAGCTCTCCTTTTGCTATGTCTCTGTTGCCTGCTATAATTTACAGAACATAATAGAAACATTAGTTAATTGAAGAATTATTTTGTGGCCAATAGACAGTTAAAAGATTACTATATTAGCCTTAATATTTTCTAGAAAAGTTATTTTTATAATGTACATAGGCTTTGTGTTTGTGTATATATACTACCTTGAAGTGCAAGACAGCAGTTTCTCTAAATGCTAATGTCAATGTTTAGTCCATTGGAAATGTTGGCCATTATGACTTTTCTATTCACTCTTTTATGGCTATAAGCTCCTAGTATTTGTTAGTCACTCATTTTCATTTGTGATGCATCTAAGCTGAGGATGAGATTGAAAGCTGTGTTCCAAGGTGATTTGTAGTTTCTTGGGATAATTATCTGAGAAAAATCTCATGCTTCCCTGGGCCATTCACTCTCTCCCTTTTGTCTTGGGCTGTGGTTACACATTACTGTCTGTGGTTTGAAAGTCAGTTCTTTTCTTTAAGCCCCAAGGGAAAAAATGTGGTTGCATTCTGTCTCATAACTGTGTGAATGAGTTGGGCTCCCAGTGGCATCATTAGAGATCTCAGTAGAGAGCATGCTGTCTCTCTTAGCCTATCACAGATCTGGCATGGTTTGGGGAGAGTACATTTAGAACATTGTTCTTTCCTTGGCTCTTGTTTTCCTGAATATAGTTCTCATGTTGGGCCCAATGGAAAACTGGAAGTATATTTAGTCTGACAGTGATAATTCCAATTAAAAAAATGTACTTCAAGAAGAAACTTTGCTTCTATTTGAGAAGCAAAGCAAAACCCAAATCAGAGCACACATGGAAGCAAAATGTGCTTCAGCAAAAACCAAACTACAACTTTTATCTAGTCTGAGGAGGTAGACTGAAGATTCAGATTTCCCTTCTCTACTTGTTACACTTGAATATACTTCACTTGGATGAACTACTTATTCTAGCAAACGTCTGATTTCTTTACTGTCTGTATCAGCAGTCATCTTTATAGGAATTACTGATTATTTAATTTTTGCTGACCCAATAAGGGCCAGCTCACTTTGATGAAAGCTTGTGTAGGTGGTTTGATGGTTTTATGCTCTGACCACTTGTTCTGTTTTTTGGGTTACAACTTTGGGACCTGACATTATCTGTAAGGTATGGCAAAGAAATGAAAGAGCCAGATAGACAATTTATAAATTGTGACACGGATGTGCATAAGAAATGCTTCAGTGTTAAGCAGTGATTCATTTTGAGTAGTACATTTGCCTAGTAAATTTGTATACATCTCAATGCAGAAGGAAAGTAATTATGTTAGGCCATGGGTTGTCAATTAATTTGGTCTCTGTGCCAGCTATTGAGTAGTGAAATCGTGGGATTTGTACCTAGGTATAAATCTTTGTTCTGTAATTTACTTGCAGTATCCTTAAGACTTTTGCAATATCAGTTTCTCATCAATAAATTGGAAATAATATTACTTTACCTGTCATAGACTTGGAAGGATTAAGTGAGATATTATTTGCATCTCTTTTTCTACTTGAAACAGTTCTTTATGGTACAAAAAGCATTTCTCTATGTGTGGTTTTATTTAATTGTATGTAGATAATTCTATAATTCACTCCGTTTTCAGGATGTCGGGAGGCAAGAAGAATAGAAGTGCTTTCTAACCAGTCCCTAGCAGCTGATTAAACACTGTAGGGGAGAACTGGGAAATATGAAAGATGGCAAATGAAATCCTGGCAGAGAGAACAGTCTAATCCCAAAGGAAGTTTTCAACAATAGCCTGGGCCCTATGCCTAGTACTTAGAGGGGCCTATGGTAAGACACTCTTGCCCTTCACTGTAACATTCCCAGAATCTTACTTGTTAATGCTTGACTTTATTAATAAAGTCATGACCACTTGTTCGGCACTGCATATGGTTGGTTGTGATTTCCAGCTGCCCTTTGGGCTAAAATGTAAACAGTGAGTAGATTGTTATGTTCTTCTGTTAAGCTTAAAGCTCTGATCTCATGTCTGCACCACATATGTCTGCAACAGAAATATATCCTTTTCCTGATCTCATGGAAGAGAAGCAGCGCTGTGTCTGAAAGAGTCTGAATTCATTAGTCTAAAGGCTTTTTACTTTTCTGTTTATTGAAACTAAAGAACAAAATAAAGGCATGAAAAGTCATGAACATCAGCAATAGGATGTCAACATGACACCAAACAGCATAATATATTGTCAAGATGAACGTTTAATCTGGTGAATGAAATTTCTATACATTTGACATTTTCACAGAAGTCAGAAATGCAGGCAATAATCCAACAATCCACAGTCACAATGAGAGCCTCAGTGCAGTGGGTTTGAAGTAAGTACGACAGTTTGTCTGAGTGACTGAGAAAATACCCATTGATAGAACTGGCTCCTAAACTCTGGCCCAATTGCTAATATGCTGGCTTAATTAGCATTAAAATTTTTTGCTTTAATATGTTGAGATGCTGTTATTGTTGGTGGTGATTTTTTCTTTTTAAATCAGCTTCAGCTGCTTGACATTACAGATGTTTCACCTGTTCACTTGGTATGAATGCTAGATACATACCCTGAAGTTCTAAGCTCTCTAGAAGATGAAATTTATAGTAATGATACCATTTTATACCTTGCAAGCAAGATGCTTTTAGGTATATATCTATAACTATTTGTTACTTATTTTTTATAACAGTTTCACAGTAGTGCTATCCCATTTTTCAGATGAGGAAACTGTTTAAGTTTGTTTCAGAGTTTAAACAACTTGTCAAGGTCACAGAGTTTGGTTTTCTACCCTGGGCTATCTGACTCCAAAGTTTTGATCTTCCTGTTCTGTCATGTGGCTTCTGCCTCTTTCTAACTGACTTTACCAGATGGCCTTCTGGCCTCTGAAATACACAGTAATTCTGAGTAATAATACTAATAATTAATTGCACTACCTTACATTTGAATGTTGCTTTATGCTTTTCAAATTATCATGGCCATTAGTTCACGTTTTCTACCTGATCAGCCTGTGAGGTGATTAGGGTATTATTATCCCTGTTTTACAGATGAGTAAAATAACCCCAGAAAGAATTTTGCCTAATGTCAAATAATTTGTTAGTGACAAAACTAGAAGAGGCCTTAAAGTCTTATTGCTCCCAAATTGGTGCTACTGCGCAGTCTCTGACTTCCCCAAGGGAGGCTTGACTACAGAGTAGATCAACTTTGTAAGTGTAGCTCAAGAAAATTCCCCTTCAGCTAAGCTAGAAGGTTTTTCTTTCCCTGAAAATGCGAGTCTCTGGGCCACCCATCCATTTTCTAGAAAAACCCTCCTGAGAAGGGATTGTCCTGTAAGTCCTGATGCCTTTTCCGGGGAAAGAATATTAGGATAGGCTTATTCTTGCTGTGTATTGAACTTAGCTAATGGCTGCTGGTGTCTTTTAGTCCAAGCTTGGTCTAAAAGCTGCTGAAAATTCTCTAGCCAAACTGGAATAGAGAGATTTGAGGAGGAGGAAAATTTAAGTTTGAAAATAAAATTTCCCTATGGTTAATTTGTTGGGTAATGTAATATGCCAGTAGCATTATATAGTAGGTGTAGTTTCTGAATGTTGTGGAAATACAAAAAACATTTAGTAAATCTTTCTTACCATCAAAGAACCCAGGAGAGATAGGGTTGTGATGGAAAAGAACCTTGGCTAGGTATCAGAAGAGCTGGGTTGTAGTGCTAGGTCAGCCATGCATTAGCTGTGGGACCTCAGGTCAGTTTCTACCCTTCTCTATCAGTTCCCTCATCTGAAAAGTGAAGGAATAGAACTAGATGACTTTTAAGGGTACTTTTATTTCTAAACTCTGTCAAATCTGATCTCTTGGCCTCAATTAGAGGAAAATTAAGTGTAAAATTGTATGGTACTAATAAATGCAGAGGTAAGCAAAGATGCAGAGACTCACTGTTGAGGAGATTTTAGTAACTGAATAGCCCTTAAAAATAAAGTATTGGGGCTGGCTGGTGGCCTAGTGGTTGAGTTTGCATGTTCCACTTTGGTGGCCTGGGGTTCACTGGTTTGGATCATGGTCGTGGACCTACACACCACTCATCAAGCCATGCTGTGGCGGCATCCCACATATGAAATGGAGGAAGATTGGCACGGATGTTAGCTCAGGGGCAATCTTCCTTACCAAATAAATAAATAAATAAATAAATAAAGTCTTAACTGGGTTCATCAAAATTATTAGGTGTACCTAAAATAGTACTAGGTCAGGGTGCAGTTCTTAGCTCTACGACTTACCATCTGTTTAACCTTGGATGATTTATTTAACCATCCTGAATCTCAATTTCCACATCTGTAATATAGTGATTACCTCTGTTTACTTAAAAACCTTTCTGAGCATTAAGCATTATTCTAGATGCTGAGCCTATAAGGTGGACCCTTTCCTTTAGGTGCTCAAAGTGTCCCTCTATCAGGGACATTTGCAATTTAAGTTTTTTCTCCAGTTGTAGAACCATAGAATCTTAGAGGTGGAAGAAGCCTTGGAGGTGGTTTAATTTGGATTTACAATAAAAAGTCCCCTCATAGGCGGGGACTTTATTTTGTTCACTGCTTTATCCTAAGAATCTAGAACAGTGTCAGACCAACACATTTACATTATGAATGAGTTAATAAAAGAAGAATAGTGAGAAAAATAATATTTGAGTTCAGTAGAGCCTTCCTTATCTGGCACCATGTGTTTACATGTTTGACTGGCAACGTGCCAAGGCTTATGGATCGCTCTGTGACTAGAGATCTACACAGGGATAGCCTCTGTGGGCATTATCACGCTGGTTGCCTCTGCAATGAAATGTCTGACTTGTCATCCCTTGCATATGAATGTGTAAATAGTTTTATGTTTTGGTTCTGAGAAAGGGTAGATTTGCTTATTGGTCTCTGCTCCCCAGAAAATCATAGCGCTCTGAAACAGGCGGTTTCCTTTATGTTGTGGCATAGAGTTCTGCAGCCATAACAAACTCTAGATAGGCTTGCATGCTTTTTAATTTTTCTTCCATTTTTAGAACGTAGCTCCCCTATACTCCCCACCCTTCATATGCCACACAATGCTTCTACATAGTCATGCTATATTTTACTTTCCTCTGGAGAATTATGCTGTGCTATATGGGAAAATTGCTTCATTTTCAGGGTTCTAGATGTTCTCTGATTTTCCTTTGGCATTTCTCTAAATAGAGTCATGGGGCTTGTTTTTCATGTGTCCATGACACCACTGTGATGGTACTAAGTTACAGAGATTGTTACACTGTCCAGATCCAGGGAGGAGGAGGAGTGAAGTTAGGGAACATGGAGATGGAAAGCAACCAGGAGGGCCTTTCTTCATTACTTCTTATTTTACTTTCAAAGGGGAGATGTGGGGATTCCTTAAAAGAGCAGAGAGATATGAGACTTGTCATTCTTATGCTTCGGTCATTGTCTATTTTGCAATCACTGTTACTTTTTTTTCTCTGTAATACAAGAGGCTCTTCTCTTGTTTTCTTCAAGAGAAAACCACGTGATACAAGGAAAGGAGCTTTGTTTTAGAGGACCTGAATTTTAGTCCTGGCTTCACCACCTCCCAACTAAATAGCTGTGAAAAGTTATCTTCTCTGAGCCCTATTTGTAGAGGCTAATTTTGTTTTCGTTTTTTTGAGGAAGATTAGCTCTGAACTAACATCTGCCACCAATCCTCCTCTTTTTGCTGAGGAAGCTTGGCCCTGAGCTAATATCTATGCCCATTTTCCTCTACTTTATATGTGGGATGCCTGCCACAGCATGGGTTGATAAGCGGTGCGTAGGTCTACACCCAGGATCCAAACCGGCAAACCCTGGGCTGCTGAGGTGGAATGCGTGAACTCAACTGCGAAGCACTGGGCTGGCCCTTGGAGAGCCTGATTTTGTAGAGATGATACTACTATTGATTTCACCAAGTTATTGTATGAATTAAAAGAAATAATATACAGGAAAAGGCTTTGCCAGTTGTAAATTATGAATTACGCACAAACCTACATCACTTGCCTCTATTTTCCATCATCTCTAAATTATCAAGAATCTCTTGTTGCCTTTTTAAAGTAGAAATATACCTTGTATTTTTCCTCCCTGACTTTTGCAACAACCTAATCAAGTTCAAAAGATTTGGAAATCAACATTCCATTTTCCAATTTTTCTTTAGAATCTTCATCAGGCCCTTTCCCTGGCACTCTAAACAGCTGTTGTGTGTCAGTCCAGAGGTGGTTACATTTCACTGGTTAAAGATTACATTATTCTGGTGTAGAGTTGCAGAGTTTTTGCTAACAATGGTTACTCACTCTGAGGTATGCTATATAATGTGGTGTATTAATGAGAGGAAGTCGGCGTGGATGCTTTATAAATCACAGAAGCCTTGTGCAAAAATGGCACACTTTGCACACTCTAATTGTTTTTTTAAAGAGAAATATTTCTCAATTTAATTTTCTTCTTATTTTCCCAGCTGCTTTGTATCTGTTGCTCAGGTTTTCTATATGGAGACAGACTCTTTTTTCCATATCTCCACCAAACAGTGTTTATAGCAGAAGTAATGTGTGAATTTCATAATTTTGTAGGGTTTGAGAGTTGTTTAATCTTAGAACAATGTCTATTGAGTGAAGGAAGTGTTGTAAAGTAGTCAAGGGAATACTGACTCTGAAGTGAGACTACATGGGTTTGGATCCTGACCCTGCCATTTATTAGCTGTGTCCTTGGACAAGTCACTCAACTTTTTTATTCCTCAGTTTCCTCTGTCAAATGGGCATATCAATAGTACCTACATCATTGGTTGTTATGAGGATTGAATTCATATATATGTAGTGTTAGTTGTTACTGTTAGTATTATTACTGAAAACTTCCTGCTATTAAAGTATATTGGAGCCAATCAATACATTATTAAGCCCTGATATGTGCTTAGGATTCTGTCAGTTTTCTTGGGGGATACAAATTATATGATACAATTCCTGCGCCCTTCTAGAGGCTTAGTTGAGAGTAATGTAAGATATATTTGGGTGGTACAAACTGCCTGCTGAACCTACTGGGCACTTACATGGGTTGACTGATTGGGGGCATAGAACATAAACAGATAGAACAGGAAACTGACAAATGCAAATCTGTTTGGATCAAGGGAAATGAATGTCACACGAATTGCTGCAATAGGAGCACAATGGTGGGCTGATGTGTTCCCGAAAGGCTTTTGGAGGAGGTAAGATATTAGGTGAGCCTTGAAGGTGGAATCTGGAAGTGGATAGATGGGAACGGTTTTGTGGGGGAGGAAGGAGTAGGGATGGGAATGTGCACATCATAATGTGTGGAAAGTGTGCAGCCAAACAGACCAGGGTTAAAGCTCTGGGGAAGCCTCTTACTTGTTTTGTAACCTTAGGTTCGTTACTTAATGCTCCAGAGCCTCAGTTTGCTCTACTTAAAATGAGGAAACGATATTTACTATTTTAGGTTGTTGTAGGTCTTAGGACTAACCTATGTAAAGCAGCTAGCATAGTTCTTGGCACGTAGTTAGCATTCAGTAAGTTATGTCGTTGGGAATAGAGTGTAAGAGTTAAAAGCAGAGGATTTAAAGTCAGAACAGGTTCGAATCTTCTCTACCATTTGCTGTCATTATAACCAAAGCCAAGTTACTCTAACCTTCACTTAGCTCGTCTGAAAATGGGGATAAATTAGTAGCTTTATTGTGGAGTTGTGTGAGATTTAATGATGTATGGTGAACATGGCACGTAGTACGTACTCAACACCCGTTAGCCATTGTGTTATTTTTATTCATATAGCATCTCTTTTTTTGTTTTTAAGATTAGCATCTGAGCTAACAACTGTTGCCAATCTTTTTTTTTTCCTGCTTTATCTCCCCAAATCCCCCCGATACATAGTTGTATATCTTAGTTGCAGGTCCTTCTAGCTGTGGCATGTGGGATGCTGCCTCAACGTGGCCTGACGAGCGGTGCCATGTCCGCACCCAGGATCCGAACCGGCAAAACCCTGGGTCGCCACAGTGGAGCAAGTGAACGTAGCCACTCGGCCATGGGGCCAGCCTCATAGCATCTCTCTTCTTCTTCTCAGATATTTCCTTTGTGACTATTCATATTCTTTCATCCTTTCCTCCTCTCTCTCTTCTTTTACCTTCTTTCAACAGCAGTTATCAGTGGCAATTGTAGAGACTGAAAACAGAGACTTGAAGGAATGTGAAGGTAAAAAGTAACTGGTCAGCACCAGTCAGCACCACATGTCCAGCAGAGC